>NW_022631667.1:14100-37139 GCF_010015895.1 Lontra canadensis
ATAAGAACATATTATGAGCAACTCTATGCCAAGAAATTTGACAATCTGGAAGAAATGGATGCATTCCTAGAGACATATAAACTACCACAACTGAACCAGGAAGAAATAGAAAGCCTGAACAGACCCATAACCAGTAAGGAGATTGAAACAGTCATCAAAAATCTCCAAAGAAACAAAAGCCCAGGGCCAGACAGCTTTCCGGGGGAATTCTACCAAACATTTAAAGAAGAACTAATTCCTATTCTCCTCAAACTGTTCCAAAAAATAGAAATGGAAGGAAAACTTCCCAACTCATTTTATGAGGCCAGCATCACCTTGATTCTAAAACCAGACAAGGATCCCATCAAAAAAGAGAACTACAGACCAATATCCTTGATGAACACAGATGCAAAAATTCTCACCAAAATACTAGCCAATAGGATTCAACAGTACATTAAAAGGATTATTCACCACGACCAAGTGGGATTTATTCCAGGGCTTCAAGGTTGGTTCAACATCTGCAAATCAATCAATGTGATACAACACATTAATAAAAGAAAGAACAAGAACCATATGATACTCTCCATAGTTGCTGAAAAAGCATTTGACAAAGTACAGCATCCCTTCCTGATAAACTCTTCAAAGTGTAGGGATAGAGGGCACATACCTCAATATTATCAAAGCCATCTATGAAAAACCCATTGCAAATATCATTCTCAATGGAGAAAAACTGAAAGCTTTTCCTCTAAGGTCAGGAACACGGCAGGGATATCCGTTATCACCACTGCTATTCAACATAGTACTAGAAGTCCTAGCCTCAGCAATCAGACAACAAAAGGAAATTAAAGGCATCCAAATTGGCAAAGAAGAAGTCAAACTATCACTCTTCGCAGATGATATGATATATATGTGGAAAACCCAAAGACCCCACTCCAAAACTGCTAGAACTTGTACAGGAATTCAGTAAAGTGTCAGGATATAAAATCAATGCACTGAAATCAGTCACATTTCTCTACACCAACAACAAGACAGAAGAAAGAGAAATTAAGGAGTCCATCCCATTTACAATTGCACCCAAAACTATAAGATACCTAGGAATAAACCTAACCAAAGAGACTAAGAATCTATACACAGAAAACTATAAAGTACTCATGAAAGAAATTGAGGAAGACACAAAGAAATGGAAAAATGTTCCATGCTCCTGGATAGGAAGAATAAATATTGTGAAAATGTCTATGCTACCTAAAGCAATCTACACATTTAATGCAATTCCTATCAAAGTACCAACCATTTTTTTCAAAGAAATGGAACAAATAATCCTAAAATTTATATGGAACCAGAAAAGACCTCGAATAGCCAAATGAATATTGAAAAAGAAAGCCAAAGTTGGTGGCATCACAATTCCAGACTTCAAGCTCTATGACAAAGCTGTCATCATCAAGACAGCATGGTACTGGCACAAAAACAGACACATAGATCAATGGAACAGAATAGAGAGCCCAGATATAGACCCTCAACTCTATGGTCAACTAATCTTCGACAAAGCAGGAAAGAATGTCCAATGGAAAAAAGACAGCCTCTTCAATAAATGGTGTTGGGAAAATTGGACAGCCACATGCAGAAAAATGAAATTGGACTATTTCCCTATACCGCACACGAAAATAGACTCAAAATGGATGAAGGACCTCAATGTGAGAAAGGAATCCATCAAAATCCTTGAGGAGAACACAGGCAGCAACCTCTTTGACCTCAGCCGCAGCAACATCTTCCTAGGAACATCGCCAAAGGCAAGGGAAGCAAGGGCAAAAATGAACTATTGGGATTTTATCAAGATCAAAAGCTTTTGCACAGCAAAGGAAACAGTCAACAAAACCAAAAGACAACTGACAGAATGGGAGAAGGTATTTGCAAACGACATATCAGATAAAGGGCTAGTGTCCAGAATCTATAAAGAACTTAGCAAACTCAACACCCAAAGAACAAATAATCCAATCAAGAAATGGGCAGAAGACATGAACAGACATTTCTGCAAAGAAGACACCCAGATGGCCAACAGACACATGAAAAAGTGCTCCATATCACTCGTCATCAGGGAAATACAAATCAAAACCACAATGAGATACCACCTCACACCAGTCAGAATGGCTAAAATTAACAAGTCAGGAAATGACAGATGCTGGCTAGGATGTGGAGAAAGGGGAACCCTCCTACACTGTTGGTGGGAATGCAAGCTGGTGCAACCACTCTGGAAAACAGCATGGAGGTTCCTCAAAATGTTGAAAATAGAGCTACCCTATGACCCAGCAATTGCACTGCTGGGTATTTACCCTAAAGATACGAACGTAGTGATCCGAAGGGGCACGTGCACCCGAATGTTTATAGCAGCAATGTCTACAATAGCCAAACTATGGAAAGAACCTAGATGTCCATCCACAGACGAATGGATAAAGAAGATGTGGTATATATACACAATGGAATACTATGCAGCCATCAAAAGAAATGAAATCTTGCCATTTGCGACGACGTGGATGGAACTAGAGGGTATCATGCTTAGCGAAATAAGTCAATCAGAGAAAGACAACTATCATATGATCTCCCTGATATGAGGGAGAGGAGATGGAACATGGGTTAAGGGGGTAGGAGAAGAGTAAATGAAGCAAGATGGGATTGGGAGGGAGATAAACCATAAGTGACTCTTAATCTCACAAAGCAAACTGAGGGTTGATGAGGGGAGGGGTTTGGGAGAGGGGTGGTGGGGTTATGGAGATTGGGGAGGGTATGTGCTATGGTGAGTGCTGTGAAGTGTGTAAACCTGGCGATTCCCAGACCTGTACCCCTGGCGAAAAAAATATATGTTTATAAAAAATAAAATTAAAAAAAAATAATGGAAAAAAAAAAAAAAGAAATGAAAGCCAACACCTTGTACTCAAATACTCCAAACATTTCTTCATAATCATTACAGCCTAAAAGCAACCCAGTGTTCATCAGTAGATGAGTGCATTGACAAGTTTTGTTATAGCTATACAATACAATTCAATGAAAAGGAACAGATTATTTCTATACTTGATCACGTGACTGGATCACAAAAGCATGCTATGTTAAATGAAAGTAGGTAGATGTGAAAGACTGAATTCAGTATGATTCCGTTGATACAAAATGCTAGAAGAATCAAAACTACAATGATAGGAAGTACCTCACTGGTTGTTGGGAGCGGAGCCAAGAGAAAATTTACTGAAGAAGGGGAAAAGAAGTTTGGATGTTGTAGGGAATGTTCAGTATCGTGATTTTTGTGATGGTTACTCAACTATACTGGCAAAACTAAAACAGACCGTTAAAATTGCTGAATTTTTATGTAAAATATACTTTGTATGTTTGATTAAAAATCAGTTGAAAACAAAATAAAAAATCAACAATAAAAACAAATTTACCCATATAAATTGTTAGTCTTAGAAATATTTCGTCCTTTATACACCATCTTAAAGGAAGCTGAATAAATTCTGTGTTCAGAAAGATCATGTAATGAGAAATGACGTGCTGTTTTCAGAAGTTGTTTCCATATCTAGAAAAGTTCCAAATGTTTTGCATTTCCCTTTCAGGGTGATAAATCATTTTTGGCTTGAACTTCTAGTCAGGTATACCTCATCTGATAACATTCACATTATTCAGCTTCTTTCATTTGAACATACATCTTCCAAATCTGACTTTGACTTTTTGGACTGCCAAAAGCAGTTAAATACTTGGTATTCTTGTTAGGAAGAAACTAATGTAACTTAGCTTACTGTTGCTTTAATAGACATTCTGAAAGGGAGGGGTGAAGTAAAGCCAACAAACACACACGGGACTAAATTTACTGCATTGCTCACAGTAGGCTTTGATTTGAGGCTGCTTCATTTTCTACCAAAGGCTTTTGGGATGGACCAGTGAACACTAGGCAGTGCAGGACTATCCCTTTTATTTTTTAAGGCAAATCTACTCTTCGTAAAGTTGGAAAAATATGGCAGAAAAAGGATCAGATAAATGAAACATGTGTTGTGGCCACATTTGAAAAGTTGATGTATTACCACCTACAGAAGAAATCCTAAAACTGTTCCCACTGGACTTCAGTTACTGACTCCAGGAAAATTAACGGACTGTCTGTAGTCATGTGTACAGTGGTTTTAAAACAAGCAAAGGTAAAACAAACAGGAATTGTGTGTAGTATCAACTGTCAAAAGGAATTTAACGACCCATTGGATTCCTGAGATGATAGGATAAGGAACCAGTCATTCTGTGGATTGTGAGGGGGTGGGAGGAAGGAATGGAAAAAAAAAAAAAAAAAAAAAAAAAAGACAATGCTTAGTTTTTCTTCATTGAACTATTGATCTATTTAAATTCTACTTTAAAATTCAGTATCTCTGAATACTGATAAATCACAAATCAAATGTGAAATAGGTGCCCACATTCCTTAATACTGTGGTAATTTACAGTTAAAAAAAATTATGCAATTGTTGATCAGCTTACATTCCTCTTATAATCGCTTACTGTTAAATTCATGCTCATCAACCCTTGCTAGAAATTTTGCAGGGAAAGAGAAGGGAGGAAATAAAGGGCAAAGTTTTGAAGTTTTGAATACCTGCTGTGTCTCCTGTTACCATACATAATAAGCTTCATATCCTCAAAAAAAAAAAAAACCCTCAAAGATGGCTATTATCATTTTAATGATGGAGACATGGAAATTTAAATCATTTATATAAATGCCTGAGGCTAGTAAGCAGCAGTCAGAATTTGATAAACTGTTGAATTCCAAAAACATTTTCTACCTATGCTATATCCTCTTTCATTTGAGTTAAAAGAAACAGGGACTGTGTATTATTTGACTTAATCTATTGTCTGTATCCATATCTATAATCTGTAGATGGATTGAAATGCATGAAAGCAAAATTTTTTAATTTGCTCAAGAACTATAAACTAGGAATCTTTTTCTACATCTCTTCCCCCCCCCTTTCCCTGTTAACTGGAGTCTAATACATACTAAATATTTAATATGAAAATAAACAGATGTGAGCTATAATTGTATGCTTAATGAATCCATAATCCCCCAAAATATTAAATATGCTCCTATAAAATTGAATAAAAAATGCATGGACATAAAGGGCTTTTCTCAGTTATGCTAAAACTAAAATCTTAATACACATGACTTCTGTGAATTAATATATTACTCCAAGGAGAAATATGAATTGATAAAACCAAAATTGAAACTTGAGGTAGAATTTTGTTTTTCCCATTCTATTAAAACTAAAGGAAGAAACAATGGAATTAACCTCAAAATTTATCCTTCTAAATATACAAAAATAAAAAGCCAAAGAATAAATAGGATATAGTGATATAACAAAGTACTCATTCAAGTAAATAGAAAAACAAAACAAAAAGCTAATTGGAAAAATTGAGTAAATGTGAATAAGTTTAACATCAAATCATTAATTAAAACCACTATGTCCACATTCTGAACTGATGACTTATAAATTCTAATCTCTAAAGGAAAAAAAAAATAATGTGGTCAGAAAGAACTCCAGCGTTGATGTGAGAGAAAGTCACTTGAAGGAAAAATACTGAGCTGTATATATCACAAGCTTCATTTGTGTTTAACTGTTTGCCTAGATCGTTTGACTTCTAGGAATTTATCTTTAATCTTGATGCTTAATCTTGAATGTAAATCTTTATGTGCAAGATTCTCATCACTGCTAATGTTAGAATGGGAGCATGGTTTATTGAACTGCATTATGTAGAAATAAGAGGCATGGTTACAAAGACTTATTGTGGCAATGCTTAAATGAGTAAATGAACATGATACATAATGCTATGTGACTTTATATTTTGAAAAAGTTATATACTACAGGGTGCCTGGGTGGTTCAGTCGGTTAAGCGTCTGCCTTCAGCTCAGATCATGATCTCAGGAAGCCTGAGTCTCTCTCTGCCTGCTGCTCTTCCTGCTTGTGTTCTCCCCTGTTCTGTCAAATAATTAAAATATTTAAAAAAAAAAAGTTATATACTACAAAAGAGGTGGATTAAATATGGTAACCCTTGTGGCTTTTTTGGGTCAGGTTATGATTCTCATTTTACTTTTTTACTGTATATATTCAATGTTGGACAAACTATTTTTATAATCAGAAGCTTATCTAAAAGCAATTTCATAATCTCATTTTGATTTTTTTTGGCAAGCATGCTTTTAGATTTTTTCCTCTGTTAATGGGACTAAGTGGGAAACCTCAGGTATCTTTTAATCTTTCTTGCTGCTCAACCCCATCGTGCAGTCAGTTGCCAGGACACTTTAATTCAAGCTCTAAATACCTTTTAAATTCTGTGCTCCCTGCTTTCTACTCCCACTGCTATTGCTTTGGTTCAGTATATTCTTGGTTTTCTGTAGGAATGTTAAAATAGCCGCCCAACTGGTTTCCTTTGTTCCAGTCCAGCTCTACCTCCTGCCTCTCCTTCAATTCCTCTTCCTAGCCACTGCCAGAAGGATCTTTCTACAACACAATTCTGGTCATGTCATTTTCCTGATTAAAAAAACAAAAGACCTTACAGCTTTCCATTTCTTGAAAGATCAGACACTTCACCATGTCACTTGAACTTTCAAAAAATGGACTTCATTTTGCTTTTACTTATTTCTTTTAGCCCTAACCCTAGTACACATACATATAGGCGTATGTGCACATATACACCCATTTGTATACTTAAGAGAAGGTCTAGTTACACTCTTTGCCATTTTCAAACACTTGATGAATTTTTATTTGTGTACAAATAATTTTTTTTTCCTTTAACATGTTCTAGTCTACGCCTGGCAAACACCTTCCACATTTTTCACAGTGTGATTTAAAAATGGCCTTTTCCATACCACACGCAAATATTAAGCACATTTGTCAATGCTCCTAGAGTGTTCTCTGGACAGCTAATACTTCACACTAATAAACTGTTCATTGCTCATCTTTACCATCAATGGCTAGCTCTATGGTTAGTACCCAGGAGGCAGAGGCTATATCTCATTTATTTCTGTATGTTTGTGTCCTGAACTGCATAGAGCGTGTAGTAGATGCTCAACGATTTTGTGAGTTAAATCTAAATAAGTACCATTAGGCAATACCTCGAGGATATATAAAGATTTTATAAAAACTCCTCTGGTGAAGATTGTTGCCATACATCTGTTATGTGAACTGATACTTTATGCTCTTAGCCTCTCTTTCATTATTTGACACAAGAACAGCCTGCCTTTCAGTCCCACAACGTGCGTGATGATATTTTCCCTAGGATCTCCAATCAGACATTGCCAAATCCAGTGATCCCATTTACTTTGTTTTTGATGAATTAATTTCTGTTAGTTTTATGGCCATATTTTCTTACTTGAACATGCTTCAGGGTTTGAGTCTCTCCAATGCTCATTTTTGAAGCTTTCCTCC
Source organism: Lontra canadensis (assembly GCF_010015895.1). NCBI lineage: Eukaryota > Metazoa > Chordata > Mammalia > Carnivora > Mustelidae > Lontra > Lontra canadensis. The sequence continues at coordinate 21,513 of NW_022631667.1, forward strand.
CCTGGGTGATTCCTACCTGTCTGGTGCTGGCATTTTTCTAATGCTCTGGCCATTACTGCCTCTGTCCTGAGGATTTCATTTTTCATTTCTGTTGTCAAATGCTGGTTATCCTTTGCACTTGTCTTCTGTGTGCTCGTTCCTCATCTTTAGTATGGCCCCTTTCTAATCCTCAATGTTGCAAGTCTAAAAATTTATATAAAATAAAAATTTTATTGTTTTGGCTCCCTATTTATAAGTCCTAATGGCGACCATAAATTTGCTCGTGTAAACATTTGTATTTTATGTGTTCTAATGGAAGATGAGTAACAATCAGGCATCTGCACTTAAGAGTCGGCTTAGTACTCAGTCTGAGAATTCCCTCAATCACAATACATCATTGCATGAACCCCCAGAGTTCTTGATCTTTCTTCCTTTTTCCCCCTTTTACTTCACAGAATCTAATATACTCTGGATTTTACTCTTCTCACTTTTCCTATATCCTTGCACTATAATTCCCATGAAGGAAGGCATCTTTATCTGTTCCAACCAGTTTTGTTCACTGCTGTACTTAAGATTCTACATCAGTTCCTAGCACATACTATGTGCTCATTTAGCCTCTTTTGAAGGAGTAAATATGAATGTTAAACTTTTTACCTTCCTTCTTAAACTTATCAAGTTATATTGGTTCTTCTGTACCTCAATCTTTCTTGACAATATTTCATTAAATATTAACCCAAGGCAGTTTTATATTACTATTAATGAGTTTCCCTAGAGATTGGGTTTCTTAAAGCTGAGGATCTGCTCTATAATTTCCTTATACCAACCGTGATTCCTGATAGCCTAGATTTGGCGTTCCTTCTGCCTGGCTAACCTCTTCCCTTATCTGCTCTTGCCAGCTTTTCTTCCTTTACCATGGCTATGCTACTCTACACTCCATTCCTCTCTCTCTCTCTCTGGATGGCTGGGCTAAGAACAAAACTTTTGGGTTCCTGTTCTAACAGTATTACTTACAGCTATTAAAGTGTTAACTTCTTTTCTTAATGGTAAGAACAACAGGTTAGGAAAGTTAAAGAGGTAGTATAAACAATAAAGGGGATTAGGTTGTTGGGCGATGAATTCAGAGGGAGACAGAAATAAACTTCCTTCCGTTGTGTGAATCAGGAATGATTCAAAGAATACTATAGCAATTTATAACTTATTTTTCATGTTGAAGGAAAATAAACATTCATATTGATAAGAGCCTATGTTCTGATAGTACTAAAGTAAGACATGACAATTTAAAAAGATTGTAAAACCAATGAATGAGACGCAGAAACAGGGAGAAATCAACATTTCTCAGCAAATATTGGACAACTACAAAAACAAGAATGGAGATAAAAAATCAACCACATCCACCAAGGCTGGGAGTTTTCAAAGAGGAGTGTAGATGACAGTTTGATCTACTAGAGAACTACAGAATGAGCTATTTTAAATGTTCAATCCAAAAATTAAGATGCCAGTTAGAAAGCTTTCCTCAGTGTCTGATTAAATCCTCTTGAATCCTGTTGCATGTTATTTGGTGCCTGGAGATCTTCCATTCACCCTGCAGATTAGAGTAGGGAGGATAATGAAAAATATTTTAAGCCTCTTTACAGTTCTAAATCTCTGCCTCTATAAAATTGTATCAGTGAAGACAGCATCCGATTCCCCCAGTGTGTACCCATTCTGCTGCTGATGGTTCCAGGTAAAACCCAAATCTTCCCCCTGATTTCCCTTTGAAAGTATCCGTTTCCACATGCATGTGTGTGTATGGGTAGAATTGTCTGAGGTTGGGGCACCTACAGACCTATCCATTAGTATATTGCTGGACTTCTTTTCTTCCTGTGACTACAACCTTCACATATTTTCTGGAACCTGATCTTTTTGAAGAGTTCTCAAACGCCACAGTCTTCATTTTACATAGCAGTGTAACTCTCCACACCTACTCAGTATGGTTGCTTACTATTGTGTTTTCCTGAACTCACCAATGTAGTGTACTGTTAATGGATCATGGACTACAGGACCAAAATAACAAAAATTTATTTTTCCATTATCAATATGCCTGAGGGAAAAGGAATAAACAGATTTTTTTAAAATCCTTTCTTCTTAAAGATTTTATTTATTTGAGAGAGAGAGAGAGAAATCACAAGAGGGGGAAGGTCAGAGGGAGAAGTAGACTCCCTGCTGAGCAGGGAACCCAATGCAGGACTCCATCCTGGGACTCCAGGATCATTACCTGAGCTGAGGGCAGTAGCTCAACCAACTGAGTCACCCAGGCACCCCAGGTTTTTTTTTTTTTTTTATCATTAAGCCTATTATAGCATCCCTCTTAGATAGCAAGAGTAGTTATATTTAGCTTTTTAGTTTTCTCTTCCAGAAGTTCTCATATTTGACAAAGATGCATTCCTAATAATAATTACAGCTAGAGAAGTCATCAAGCACTTCCTTTGGGCCAGCAGCTGCTAAGTGCACTATTTCCATAAGTATAACTAATGGACATTTACAAAAGTGGAAACAGAACTAAAGATGTTAAGTTTCACCTAGCTATTCGCTATTCTAATCATGATCCAAGCCCATGTAATCTGATCCTCCTGTATTTATTACCATCACACTGTATCGCTTTTGCTGGGTGAGGAGAAATGTGGAGATGATCACTTGAAATCACTAATCACGACGGATTTTAAAACTCTTGATGTTCCCAATCTTGTTCTTTTAGCCATGTTCCCTGTACAGTGAGCATGTAATTGCTGAAATCCTAGGTTTGTGAGCATCTCCCATTCAGTAAGGATGAAGTTTAATTCTGTCTGTGTTCAGTCTGGTAAAATATGAAAGTGGAATTTAACCCACTTTCTTCCTTTCTTAAAATATCACTATGGATCCCTGTTCTCTGTACCTTCCTCTCATGGTATTACTGTGCCTTCCATTCTTTAATGCAGTATGTAAATTACAAGTTTTAGGGTAGGAAGATCTATGATTTAGAACAATGTTGTAAGACAAGGAAAATAAAGGTAAGTTGTTGTAATTGTCAAACCAAGAAAAGGTGTGTAAGACATTTAGCTATAGATAAACCAATACTTTATATTGTGATTTGTTTGAGCTAAAAAAGCTCAAGATTTGTGATCCTTAAAGTGTACTGGCCCTTCTTACGTGTTTACTTTTTCCTCCATTAGTATTAATTTCTCTTAAGTCTCAGACCAGGAACACTTAAAGTTCGTGCTAACAACAACAAAAAACAAGCTTGCTAAGCAGGCAAGTACTGGCTAAGTAACACAGTCTGTTTTTTCTTTTTCTTTTTTTCTTTCACTGCGGTTTTATATCCTCGTCCATTTGAAAGCAGAATTCAACTACTTTTGACCCTGTGGTTCATTAATACACAGAAATCAACATTGATCTGCACACTTTTTTCTCTGTTGCCCAGACTTACTCTGATCAATTTGAAAATTTTCATGTTGTCTTCATTAAAGAAATTTATTTGATTTTTATACTAACATTGAAAAATTATTAGGTAAAGCTGTAGTTCATTTATATTACGTTCTTACTGATTTTCATTTTTAACAATGAATTACATATCTCGGTAGACTAAAAGGAAGGTGAGAATTCTAGGCATAAGAATGACAACCCTGGGTCAGAATTACCATTTTCTAGCTATGTGTCTGTGGGCAAGCCGCTTCATGAGTCAGTCATTTTTCATTTCTAAAATGGGCTTAATTATGCCTCCCTCAAAAGTTTGTTCTGACCAATGAGACAAAAGAAGTGAAAGTGCTTCTTTATAAATAGCTAAGTGCCTGGTAATGTTACATAATTACTTTAAAATGCTTTATGTTTATAGAATGTAATACATATTTTATATTTTATGTATATTTAAAAATATGAATGTGTAAGTCCTATGGAAGTTTAAGGTATAGATCACTCTGAAACATATAACATTTAACATTAATGTTAACACTTAACATTAAAACTTAATTCTTGATAATGGTTTTGAGTTGAATTATGTTATTGTTCCCATTATGTGAGAGAATAACATAACTTACTATCACAGATACTCAATTTGAAACTTAGATGTGGCTGATATAGTTAATTTGGAGACATTATTTGCTGAGAGGAACACAAGGTGATTTATTACTATAATCAATACTATTATTATTGAGTTGGAAGCTTTCAGGACATTCAAAAGGTAGTGATAACTAAATATTTAAAAATCCATCCCATCTAGTGGCTTATGATTCAGGGTGCTTAGACACTTAAAGCTTGATCTGATGAACCTAACAAAGGGGCTGACTTCCTTTCAGGAGCTTTGAACATCATAACAACTCTGATTCTATGTCTGTCCTACCTGCCACCTGCTTCAACTTCAATTTCTCCTGATTACTGGACATCTAATTTATCTCCTAAGGTTTTGTTTTGTTTATTTATTTATTATTATTTTTTAATGAGGTTCCATGCCTTGTTGGGAGGCCAGCATGGGGCTTAAACTCACAACTGTGAGATGGAGACCTGAGCTCAGATCAAGAGTTAGAGGCTTAGCTGACTGAGCCATCCAGGCGCTCCTATCGCATAAGTTTTTTTTTTTTTTTTTAAAGATTTTATTTATTTATTTGACAGAGATCACAAGTAGGCAGAGAGGCAGGCAGAGAGAGGAGGAAGCAGGCTCCCCGCGGAGCAGAGAGCCAGATGCGGAGCTCGATCCCAGGACCCTGGGATCATGACCTAAGCTGAAGGCAGAGGCTTTAACCCACTGAGCCTCCCAGGTGCCCTCTCATAAGTTTTTAATGACCATTACTGCAATAACCCAGGACTTGAAATCTTACTATCTTAGGCAACTAATGGCAACCCCTTTTGGTCTGGGTAGTAATAGTAAGATGCCATTTTACTATTAGCATCCAGTATAAGGTTCTTTGTTTTGTTCTTTATTTATTTATATTTATTATTTTTAAGATTTTATATACTTAGTAGAGAGAGAGAGAGAAAGCATATGAGAGGGAAGAAGGTCAGAGGGAGAAGCAGACTTCCCATGGAGCTGGGAGACTGTGGGACTCGATCTCAGGACTCTGGGATCATGACCTGAGCCGAAGGCAGTGGCTTAACCAACTGAGACATTCAGGTGCCCAAGTTTTTTTGTTTTAATTCCAGTAGAGTTAACATACAATGTTATGTTTCAGGTGTACAATACAGTGATTCACCAATTCTGTACATTCCTCAGTGCTCATCACAATAAATATTCTATTAATCCCCACTCATTCCACCACCAACCTCTCCTCTGACCCCCACTGACCTCTCCTCCTCTTCTCTATAGTTAAGGGTTTGTTTCTTGGTTTGTCTTTTTTTTTTTTTTCCCTTCATTCGTTTTGTTTCTTAAATTTCACATGAGTAAAATCATATAATATTTTTCTTTGACTTCACTTAGCGTTATACCTTTTAGTTCCATCCATGTTGCAAATAGCAAGATTTCATTCTTTTTTATGGCAGAATAATAATCTTTCTGTGTGTGTGTGTGTGTGTGTGTGTGTGTGTGTACACCACCTCTTCTTTATCCATTCATCTATGGATGGACCCTTGGGCTGCTACCATAGCTTAGGTGTTGTAACTAATATTGCAATAGAGGCGCCTGGGTGGCTCAGTGGGTTAAGCCTCTGTCCTCGGCTCAGATCATGATCTCAGGGTCCTGGGATCAAGCCTGACATCGGGCTCTCTGCTCAGCAGGGAGCCTGCTTCCCCCTCTCTCTGCCTGATTCTCTGTCTACTTTGATCTCTCTCTCTGTCAAATAAATAGATAAGATCTTTAAAAATAATAATATTGCAATAAACATAGGGGTACATATATCTTCTCAAATTAGTGTTTTTGCTAATTTGGGTAAAAACCCAGTATCGCAATTACTGGATCATAGAGTAGTTCTATTTTTAACTTTTTAAGAGTCCTCATATTGTTTTCCACAGTGGCTGCACCAGGTTGCATTTATAGCAACAATGCATGTGAGTTCTTTTTCTCCACATCCTTGCCAATACTTGTTTCTTATGTTGTTGATTTTACCCATTTTGCAGGTATGAGGTGATATCTCATTATAGTTTTGATTTACATCTCCCTGATGAGTGATGTTGGGCATCTTTTCAGGTTCCTGTTGGCCATCTGTATGTCTTCTTTGGAAAAATGTCTGCTGTCTTCTCCCATTTTTTTAATTGGATTATATGTTTTTTGGGTGTTGAGTTGTTTAAGTTCTTTATATATTTTTGATACTAACCCCTATTGGATATGTCATTTGCAACTATCTTCTGTCATGCAGTTTGTTGCCTTTTGTTTCTGTTGGTTGATTCCTTCACTGAGCAGAAGCTTTTTTTTTTTTTTTTTTTTTAAGATTTTATTTATGACCGAGAGAGAGCGAGCACAAGCATGGGGGAGCTGTTGAGGAAGAAGCAGGTACCTCTTGCTGAGCAGGGAGCCCTATGCAGGGCTTGATCCCAGGATGCTGGGATCATGACCTGAGCCGAAAGCCAAGGCTAAATGACTGAGCCACCCAGGCACCCTGCAGAAGCTTTTTATTTTGATGCCATCCCAATAGTTTATTTTGCTTTCGTTTTCCATGTCTCAGGACACTTTTCTAGAAAAATGTCATGGCTGATGTCAGAGAAACTACTACTTAGGCTCTCTTCAAAGATTTTTATGTTTTCAGGTCTTCAATCTATTTTGAGTTTATTTTTTGTGTGTAGTGTAAGAAAGGGGTCCACTTTTATGCTTTAGCATGTAGCTGTCCAGTTTTCCCAACACCATTTTTTGAAGAGACTTTTTCTCATTGGATATTCTTTCCTGCTTTGTTGAAGATTAATTGCTTATATAATTGTAGATTTATTTCTGGGTTCTCTATTCTCTTCTATTGATCTATGTGTGTATTTTTTTTTTAAGATTTTATTTATTTATTTGACAGACAGAGATCACAAGTAGTCAGAGAGAGAGGGGGGAAGCAGGCTCCCTGCTGAGCAGAGAGCCCAATGCGGGGCTCAATCCCATGACCCTGGGATCATGACCTGAGCCGAAGGCAGAGGCTTTAACCCACTGAGCCACCCAGGCGCCCCATGTGTGTATTTTTGAGCAGCACAACACTGTCTTTTATTACCATAGCTTTGTGGTATATCTTAATCTGGGATTGTGATACCTCTAGTTTTGTTCTTCTTTTTCAATGTTGTGTTATCTGTTTGGGGTGTTCTGTAGTTCCAAACAAATTTTAGGATTTTTGTTTGTTTGTTCTGGTTCTGTGAAAAATGCTGTTGGTATTTTGACAGAGATTGCATTAAATCCATGGTATGATTTGGACAGTATGGACATTTTGACAATATTCATTTTCCAATCCATGAGCATGGAATATCTTTCCATTTGTGTCATCCTCAATTTTTTTCATCAATGTTTTGTAGTTTTTTTAATAGATCTTTCACCTCTTAAGTTTATTCCTAGGTATTTATTTTTTGGTGCAATTGTTAATGGGACTGCTGTCTTATTCTTTTTTTTTTTTTTTTTGGTGCCTCATTATTAGTGTATAGAAAGACAATGGATTTATGTACATTGACTTTGTATTATGTGACTTTGTTTTATGTGACCTTACTATATTATGTGACTTTCTATTATGTGACCTTACTGAATTCATTTATCAGTAACAGTTTTTTGGTGGCATATTTAGAGTTTTCTGTATATAGTATCATCTAAAGTACTGAAAGTTATATTTCTCCCTTCCCAGTTTGGATGTCTTTTATGCCCTTTTGTTGACTGCTTGCTGTGGTTGGACTTCAAATAATATGTTGAATAAAAATGGTGAGAGTGGATATCCTTGTCTTGTTCTTGATCTTAGGGGGGAAACTCTAAGTTCTCATCATTGAGTATGATGTTAGCTGTTAGTTTTTCATAAAGGACTTCATTAGGTTGAGGTATATTCCCTCTAAAACCACTTTGTTGAGGATTTTTATCTTGCATGGGTGTTGTACTTTGTCAAATGCTTGTTCTGCATCTATTGAAAAGATCACGTGGTTCTTATCATTTCTCAAGTTGATATAACACTCGATTTTATGAATATTGAACCACCCTTGAGTCCTAGGAGTAAATCCCACTTGAATGTGGTGAATGATTTTTTTAAGGTATTGTTGAAGGTGGTTTGCAAGTATTTTGTTGAGGATTTTTGCATCTGTGTTGATCAGAGATCTTGCCCTGTTCCTTTTTTGTGTGTGGTGTCTTCATCTGGTTTTGGTATTAAGGTAATGCTGGCCTCCTAGAATGAATTTGGACGTTTTCCTTCCTCTTCTATGCTGGGGAATAGTGTGAGAAGAATAGGTATTAGTTCTTTAAATGTTTGGTAGAAATTATCTGTGAACCCACTTGCTCTTGTACTTTTTTGTTTCTTGGGTGATTTTGTTTTTTTTCTTTCTTTCCTTTTTTAATTACCAATTCAATTTCTTTGCTGATAATTGGTCTATACAAATTTTCTGTGTCTTCCTGATTGAGTTTTGGAAAGTTCTCTTTCTAGGAATTTATCCATTTCTTCTGGGTTGCCCAATTTTGGGGCACATAATTTCTCATAGTATTCTCTTATAATCTTTATTTGTTATGTCAGTGGTTATTTCTCGTTTCATTTCTGATTTTGTTTGAACCCCCTCCACCTGCCTGTCTCTCAAGGCTAAAGGTTTATCAATTTTGTTGATCTTTTGAAAGAGCCAGCTCCTCGTTTGATCACTCTGTTCCATTGCTTTTTTAGTTTCTATTTCATTTATTTCTATTCTAATCTTTATTATTTCCTTCCTTTTATTGGTTTTGGGTTTTATCCTTTTTCTAGCTCCTTCAGGTATAAGGTTATGTTGTTTATGTGGGATTTTTCTTGCAGAGAGTTTTCTTGTACTCTTCACCCAATATCCAGTAGTGGTTATGGCTTACATTAATATATTACAGTATCTGCACTAGTAAAACTGCTGTATTGTGCATAGTTGTATTTATAGATGCCATTTTTTCACATGGTTTGATAAATATAACCACTGCAGTCAAGATACAGAACTGTTTCATCACCACAGATCTAGGTGTCAAGACTTGTCCATGTAAGTAAAGTGTAGAAATGCACTCCTTTAATTTTCTGCACTTACTCCTTTTCATAATATTGAAGAGAAAGACTTTCCCCCCAGGGCGCCTGGGTGGGTCAGTGGGTTAAGCCTCTGCCTTTGGCTCAGGTCATGATCTCAGGGTCCTGGGATGGAGCCCCGCATTGGGCTCTCTGCTCAGCAGGGAGCCTGCTTCCCCCTCTCTCTGTTTCTGGCTGTCTCTCTGCCTGCTTGTGATCTCTGTCTGTCAAATGAATAAATAAAATACTAAATTAAAAAAAAAAAAAAGACTTTCCCCCGTTGTGTATCTTGGCTCTGTTGTCATAATGTAATTGATTACATAAGCCTGACTTTATTTTTGAGCACACTATTCCGTTCCATTGATCTATGTGTCTGCTCTTAAGTGAACACTGTACTGTTGGATTACCATAGTTTTGTAATATATTTTGAAATCAGGGCTCATGAAACCTCTGGCTTTGTTCTTTCTTAGGATTGCTTTGATTTATTTAGGGTCTTTTGTGGGTATATACAAATTTTAGGGTAGTTCATTTTCTGTGAAAATGCCATTGGCATTTTGATAGTGATTGCATTGAACCTATAGATTGTTCTGGATACTGTGGACTTAAAATTATTTCTCTAATCTTTGAATACAGCATATCTTCTCAATTTGTGTTGTCTTCAATTTCTTTAATATCTTAAAGCTTTCAGTGTACAGGCCTCTCCTTTGTTAAATTTATTCCTAGGTATTTTATTCTTTCTGATGCAGGTTTTTTGTTTTTTTTTAAGATTATATTTATTTGACAGAGAGAGAGAGAGCGCGCGAGAGAGGGCACACAGCAGGCAGACTGGCAGGCAGAGGGAGAGAGAGAAGCAGGTTCCCTGCTGAGCAAGGAGCCTGATGTGGGACTTGATCCCAGGGATCATGACCTGAGCCAAAGGCAGCCACTTAACTGCCTGAGCCACCCAGGTGTCCCTCTGATGCAACTGTTAATGGGATAGTTTCCTTAATAACTCTGATAGTATATTGCTATATAGAAATGCAAGACATTTTTATATATTAAATTTTGTATCCTGTGACTTCACTGAAAAAAATTATTTAGTGTTAACACTCTTTTTTGGGTAATGTCTTGTTTTTTTCTACATATAATATACCATCTACAGATAGTGATAGTTTTACTATTTCCTTTAAAATTTGGATGATTTTAACTAGTATTTCTTGCCTGATTGCTCTGACTAGGACTTCCTCTACTGAATTGAATAAAAGTGGCAAAAGTGGGCAGCCTTGTCTGGTTCCTGATCCTAGGAGAAAAGTTCTCAGCTTTAACTGAGGACGATGTCAGCTGTGGGTTTATTAAATATGGTCTTTGTATATTGTGGTATGCTCATTTCCCATATACCCATTTTGGGAAATTTTATCATAAATGTTGAAGAGAAAAATCTTTATTTCAATTTCCTCTTTTAAGAATATTTCCCTGGGCACCTGGGTGGCTCAGTCAGTTAAGTGTCTGCCTTCAGCTCAGGTCTCGATCCCAGGGTCTTGGAATCGAATCCCACATTGGGCTTGCTGCTCATCAGGGAGTGTTGTCTCCCTCTGCCCCTCCCACTTCCTGTGCTCTTTCTCCCCCTCTCTCTTGAACAAATAGAAAAATAAAATCTTAAAAAAGGGCATTTCCCTGGGTATAGAATAATAAGTTGGAAGTTTTCCTCTTTTATCATTTAAAAAAATTCACTTACTTTCTTTTTGCTTATATGATTTTGAGAAGTCCACTAAAATTTTTTAATGAGACCAATATTAATATTTAACACTTCATTATATTTGTATCAGGACAAAGGAAGTTAAGGCTATATGTACTAACCAAAATAAGACCTTATACAACAATTTATGACCATCCATAGGAGATAAACAAAAGAAGCTTGCATCCTTATACAGCACACAGCACTGCAGCAAAACGTAAAGCATTGATTTAGAATTCTAGAAACAGGTTAACTTGTTTATTTAAGTTTTATTGTATTGTTTTATAATAAAAATCCATGTGGGCAAAATTAAAATATTTGAGTTATATAATCGAGCATAATTTAAGAGATTTATAAAGACTGTTATCTTAGAATTTTTTTCTGTATCCTTGGAATGCTATACACACACTAAAATTATATACTAGGCCACAAAAAATCTTTAATAAATCCATGTATGGGTAAAATATGTTTAACCTACTCTGGCTCTGGCTCTTTTCAAGATTTTCTTTGCCTTTGGTTTTCTATAGTTAAAGGAAGATCCCTCAGTATTGGGTTTTGTTTACTTGTTTTGGTACTTGCTTTGTTTACTTTCTAGTTCTGTGGTTTTGTGACAGTTTTGGAAAGATCTAGGCCAGTATTCAAATATTCCTGGTCTGTCTATCTTTTCCTTCTGGTATTCTATTTGTACATTACAACTTAAAATTGTCCCACAGTTCTTGGATTTTCTGAAGTGCAGTTTGGGTAGTTCTTATTGTTTATATTCAGGGTCACTGACAATTTCCTTGCCGATGTCTAGTCTACTGACATCCTTAAAGAATTCCTAATTTCTGTTGGGTTTTTTATTTTTAATATTTCTTTTTCATTCTTAATTTTTATCTCTGCTCATAGTTACTCATCTGTTATTGCCTATAGTCTATTTTTGTTTCCCATTAGAGCCCTTAATATAGTAGTGTTCATTTAAATTCTCAGGTAATTCTAGTACAGGTCCTGCTTGAGTCTGGTTCTGATGATTTTTTTTTTGTCCCTTAGGCTGTGATTTTCTTTATATTTTGGCCTGCAGTGTAATTTAACTGAGAGATGAGTTGTATTGCAAAATAACTGAGGTAAACAGGCTTTTAGCATTAGAATTTATGGTGATCTAGTTAGGAATTGACCTGTGTTTAATATCTGCTCTAGCTATAGGTGCCAGTGGCTTCAGATTTTTCTAGTGTCCCTGAATTTTATGTATATATATTTTTATCCCTCCTGATTTTTGTCATACCTAAATACTCAGATTCTGTATCTCTTATCTAATTCAGCCATAGTCCACTGTTGCTATAATTGAGCCCTATATTTGTTAATATGGTGGTAAGGTGCCAGCAAGGTGGCATGTTCAGTAATCTCCAGTTATTATCATTACCTCAGGGAGATTGTGTCTTGAGGCAATGACGTTTGCAAGTATTTGTCCAGTGGTATAATAGCTCTACTTCTGGGTCCTTACTCCATTCCCTGTCCAGTTTCCCAGTCTGTTTCTTCAAAGCTCTTGTCCATTAACTATTATACTCTAAGGTAATACAAAAAGGCTAGAAGGTAATGGAGTCAAAGGAATTACCTTACATCAGCTGAGAGAAAACTCTGGCAAAGTATCACCCTGTGAAGTAGGCATTTGCTATGGAGAACTCTCCAGGAGTATTTCACAATGAATACTTTTTCTGTGCCCTAATAGGCCATCAGGGAATTGGTATGAAATCTTTTTCTAGAACATGTTGGTTTTCCTGATTGTAAGAAGCATGGACATGTGGGAGCTCCCTAAGACTCTAGGCCCATGAGTTTCTCCTCCATTTCCAGCAACTTTTCAAAATTACTATTTCAGTGTTTCTTCGAGTTTATGGCTTCAGCTTCTCTAAATAAGCAGTTATAAGCTGTGATTGTCTGGATGCATTTGTCTCTTGATTCTTTGTGTATATGTTTTCTTGGCTCATACTGGGTCAGCTGATCTCTTCTTTTATAGATGTCTTATATAAATTCATGTCTTCACAAATAGGGAATGATTTGGTTCCAGATTCCATCAGTCTATAGCTAAGCTGTGCTATATTCTATGGAAGACAGAAAATGAGAAAGCAATCAATAGGAAATCACTCTCTTCTGTAAATTGTGAAATAAAATATCTGTATAAACTCAAGTAAAATATATTCCTTTAAAATGATATTTGAAGTCTTTGAATAAGCAGATTTATGACTCCCCATTATAATAAGTTGGATCTTAAGTCTTTGCTAAGTTTCTTATATCCCTCCTGGTGAAAATACATGGTAAGAGCATCTGAGCCCATGGTTTTGAAGAAGAAAATTTTGAGGCCAGCTTGAAGAGATAACATGTTTTTCCCTGCTAATTGTTGAGTTGCTTTTTTCTTTATTTCCTGGGATATATTTAAATGTAGACCATTTTCCTATATATATTTTAGAACTTGGTCTTTGTGATTTAAAGATTCTTGATTTATAAACCTATGTTTCTTATAGAATGTTTTCCTAAGTTATTTCTAATTGCTTTTTCCTTCATTTGTTCACTGGTGATTGTCAAACTTCTTTCCACATGTGCAATTTAAAAAAACCAGCTTTTTAGTCGTTGATATTCCTATATATTCTTCAGATTTGCTCCTGATCAATGATTAAATACAGTTACCATTTAGTGCTTCCATCATGCTGATATAAGGCACCAAGAATCAACGTATTTTCAGTTTATTCTTCATACTGATAGTGATGAAACTCAGGAGTTATTGCAGGTCTGCTACGTTTGAGGAGTTTCTAGGGATGCAAGTTGCATTAGTCCTTCTAAATATTGAAATATTTGAATTGTATATTAAAATATTACCTGTAATCTCATCTCTGCCTTATGAACCTTTCTACCAGATGGGCAGCAAAGGTGGAGTGAGATCCCATATTACGAATCCCCTGGAGCAAAATGTAGATCTTTATTCTTGGGTCAAATCCCCCTTGCTCCTATGGGTAAAGAAATGCAAAAAGTGTTTCCTAAAATTCTATTATGTAACTTTATAAATGTCATACCTCTGAACTCTCTTCTAAACTTAACACATTTTATTTCTGCTAAATGTGATCTCCTCCATCCAATATACTGGAAGCCCCTATGAACAATAGAGTATATGCAATTAAATTTTTGGCAGTGTTTACTTTCTTTACAGTATTAATTGCACTAATAGAAGTTGGTTGATTTTCATTTTTATTTTCTATGCTTTGTATTTCTGCCATCCTACGCATTTCTCATTATCGCTTCTTATCTTTATAGATGTCATGTTCTCTTACATATTCTTGAAAACATCAAATAGATTTCTTCCAAATAGTTGATACATTTCTTTCGTAAAATCATTTTCAGGAATTTGACATCCTTCTGGTGTTAAGGATGAGGTTACAATCATCTTAAACTATAGTAGTTTTTCAGAAGTCTCATGTCCTGTGTTAAGAGCTAAAATACCTACTTTTTTATATGTGCGTGTATATATAAACTAGATCTAGAAGAATACATAAATTGGAAATACTTGTTTCTTCAGAAAAAGGGAATGGAGGCTAAGCAATATGATTAATTATAAATGGTGACTTTTCTAATAAGCACTGTTATAATTAAGTTTAACGTGAAGAGTAACCATGGTTATTTATGATGATTTTAAAGGAAGATGCACCTGTCATTGTCATAACAGCGAGAAATGTCAGGTAAATTTGCCAATGGACACATATTGATGTTTTTGAAAGCAGGAAAGAGCAATATGAGAACAGAAAGAAAATTGCAGTGATTGAGGATTAACTAGAAAATGAGGAAACATAAAACCAAAGAAGGGATTAAATTCTAAGAAGCTTTACGGTGACATAACAAGCAAGAGAGCTGGGGCGCCTGGGTGGCTCAGTGGGTTAAGCCTCTGCCTTCGGCTCAGGTCATGATCCCAGGGTCCTGGGATCGAGCCCCGCATGGGGCTCTCTGCTCAGCAGGGAGCCTGCTTCCTCCTCTCTCTCTCTCTCTGCCTCTCTGCCTACTTGTGATCTCTGCCTGTCAGATAAATAAATAAAATCTTAAAAAAAAAAATAAAAAAATAAAAAAATAAAAGTTTAAACAAGCAAGAGAGCTGTAGCTAGAAAGGGAAATGGAGTTAGTGGGGTGTTTATCTTTTGTTTTTGTTTTAGCAAATTGAACCTTAAGGTTATTAGCTTGTAGGATGGTAAATTCCAGAAGAGGGGCTTCTCATCAGTAGAACCAATTAAATGGGGGAGGTCTTGAGACTGAATGCAGCAAAAGGTAAAAAAAAACAAAAACAAAAACAAAAAAACCCCAAAACATTAGGAAAGAAAAGGACTGACTGAACTCATGCTGGGTGGAAAAAGAAAGGATAACTTGTCTATTGATTATCAGTTGAGTAGCTGAAAGGTGAGTGTTCTTAAGATTTTTAGTTAAGAAAGGAAGGAGTGATGGTACAAGGATAACTTGTCTATTGATTATCAGTTGAGTAGCTGAAAGGTGAGTGTTCTTAAGATTTTTAGTTAAGAAAGGAAGGAGTGATGGTACAAACAGTGTAGACAGGATAGAAGAGAGTTTAATTGAGAAGCATGGTATAGAACATTTAGAGAAAACACTCATGTGTTGTGTGTGTGTGTGTGTGTGTGTGTGTATGTATAAAGACAGGAAACTAAAAGGAAGAATGTATATAACTTACAATCGATTCTTTGGGTGAACACTTAGTCCAGCTATGTTCTAGGCACACTATTAGTAACTGAATATACAGTATTGGACAAGAAGGGCTTTGATCCCCCCCACTTACAGTTTTCAGCTGAGGTGAAGATAATGAGTCTTTGT
>NW_022631668.1:0-36951 GCF_010015895.1 Lontra canadensis
CACACACACACACACACACACACACACACACACACACACACACACACCATGAGGCAAACTGCGGGTAACTGTAGATTTGCAGTCATTTGGTTTTCAAGTACTTCGTGAAATCAGATTTCTTGCCATCCTAGTCCAGCCTGGTATGTATTTTCGTAGTACCTTTGTTCTTGATGCTTTGAATGTGTAACAAAAAATGTGTGTTGGGCTGGAAATTATACATTGTTTATACTCTACAGGACGCCCCTCTGGATGTTCTGTGATTCCAGTGACCTGGAAGCCATTTTGTAACTTTGTAAATTGTAGTTAGCTGAGAGCAATGCAGACTTAATTCCTGTGTATAGACATGCAAATTCCATCCCATCTAGAAGAGGTTCAGTTGGCTTTCTTCTCCTACAGTGAAAGGGGTCAGTTTTACCTCTAGTTGTACATTCATTTTAATATTCCTGCTCTTTAAATATCTCATTTTTTCAACTTCTCTTTTAAACTGGTTGTGACCCAATTTCATGAGTAAAATAATATATTTTCACGTTATACCTGTATTTATGTCATGATTCTACCCTATTTTGAAAACATTTTTTTTAAAGATTTTATTTATTTATTTGACAGACAGAGATGACAAGTAGGCAGAGAGGCAGGCAGAGAAAGAGGGGGAAGCAGGTTCCCTGCTGAGCAGAGAGCCCGATGCAGAACTCAATCCCAGGTTCCTGGGATCACGACCTGAGCCGAAGGCAGAGGCTTTAACCCACCAAGCCACCCAGGTGTCCCTGAAAACATCATTTTTGAAGTTATCAAATAATTTTGAAAATTATCATCGTTTCTTTTTTTCTAAAAGTACTTATGTTACTTCTGTTTTATATTGCCTTACTATATTTTATGTAGTTTTTAAGTTGCCTCAAACTCTTTCTAAAATAAGTTAGGGCATAAATGAATAAAGATTAAGTGCTTAACAACCAAAATTTTTGTTGGCTTACTTTTTTTTTTTTTAAGATTTTATTTATTTATTTGAGAGAGGAGAGAAATCACAGAGGGAGAAGGAGAAGCGGACTCACCGCTGAGTGGAGAGCTCGATATGGGGCTTAATCCCAGGACCCTGAGATCATAACCTGAACTGAAGACAGATGCTGAACAAACTGAGCCACCCAGGTGCCCCTGTTTGCTTGTTTTTTTAACAAGCAAAATGTTTACGGGGATCTCTAGAGTTATTTCTTTGATATTCTATTTATCTGGGAACAGGAAGTTCAGGGTAAAGCTTTTTGTCTGATATGACTTTTTTTATTACGGTAAAAATATATATGTAATATACAATTTGCCATTTTAATCATCTTTTAAGGTATATACTTTTTTTAAAAAGAGGGTATGATAGTTCCTTGATAAAATACAGTTGATCCAGGGGACAGTGATGTCTTAGCTAAGCCCCAAGTTCAGAATTTGATTCCCCAATTTGCCATTGGGATGCTCCACCAGCCCGATTTCATGATTTGGAACAAAGGGCCTTAAAACCATGATGCGGTTGGGTGGGGAGACCCTGGATTACCCCACTTGTGCTGGAAACCACAAATTCTTGATTTAAATAAATTTTTGAAGACAGACTTCAGCTATGAAATTTCCTGTGATAACCATGTTTCCTGTGACAACAGTTAGTGAGGGAAACCAATCAGAGTAATCAACTTCATACAGGAAACTTGTGATATATGCCGACTGTTGGTTTTGCTCAAGGAAGCTGGGAAAAAATGAGGGAGGGACTAGCTTGCCACTGGCGAGTGTTGTAATCATCTGTATAACTCAAGGCAGAAAAAAACCCTTAGTGGTTTTAGAAAAGACTTTTTGTTTTTTCTTTAAGATTTTATTTATTTATTTGACAGAGAGAGAGAGATCACAAGTAGGCAGAGAGGCAGGCAGAGAAAGAGGGGGAAGCAGGCTCCCCACTGAGCAGAGAGCCCGATGCCGGGCTTGATCCCAGGAGCCTGGAATCATGACCCGAGCCAAAGGCAGAGGCTTTAACTCACTGAACCACCCAGGTGCCCCTAGAAAAGACTTTCATGATCTGTCAAAACTGAGGGTGTCTTGGATTGTCTGGGACAGACCCTTCATCGTTGTCATCACCATTTCATTATTTATGAAGAAAGTGAAGTGTCAGGGGCACCTGGGTGACTCAGTGGATAGGCCTCTGCCTTCGGCTCAAGTCATGATTTCAGGGTCCGGGGACTGAGTTCTGCGTTGAGTTCCACCTCGGGATCTCTGCTTAGCAGGAAGCCTGCTTCTCCCTCTGCCCTTCCCTCCCCTATTTGTGCACTTTCTCTCTCTCTCTCTCTCTTTTGCTTTCACTCTCTCTCAAATAAATAAAATCTTAAGGAAAAAAAAAAAGAAACTGAAGTGTGATGACACTGAGACACAGGATGGACAAAGGAAGCTACTCTCCCTTTTTTCTGTTGATAAAATACAAGACTGAACATAACCCTGAGGTCATCTGTACTGTCCTGCACCTCTGCCTGAAGGAGTATGTCTTAATTATCCAGATAGTCCAGAGCACCAAAACCCTGGGCATGTGGGGCGGGTCAGGCAGGGATGGGGCTGTCCCCACTCCAGGCCACCGAATCTGCCAAAGGGAGCACGTGACTGTTCCAAAAAGGGAAGGTGTTCTGAAGACTTTCAGTGCTTTCTTTGGGACAGAAAATATGAACTAGAAGCACTCAGTCCTAACTCTCAGAGACGACGACGGGTGAGTTTTTTTTCCTTAACAGAAATAATTTTTGTAAACAACCAGTACAGTGTTTTAATAGAGACATTCTTCATAGGCAAATTGCAAACATTCCAAATTCCCTTCTGAGGAACGAACTCATAGTCTGTGTTCTGGAAAGGTACACACAGATGCTGACAATACTTCCCTTGAGAAAAATAGGTAACAGTTGGTTAGATGTCTGCCTTCCAATCAAGTCATGATCCCAGAGTCCTGGGATGGAGCCTCACATTGCGCTCTCAATGCTCCTGCTCAGCGGGAAGCCTGCTTCTCCTTCTCCCTCTCCTTCTGCCTGCCACTCTGCCTACTTGGGCTTTCTCTGTCAAACAAATAAATAAAATCTTAAAAAAAAAAATTTTGTCCCAAAGAAGTCATTTTAAAGATGGGTAAGTTTATGCACTAAGATGTTCTATGCATCATCATCCATATTAACGAAAGCAAAATTAACATAGATTAAGTGAAAAAGGGCATTTGCTTATTCAAGAAAATACTAAAGGGTTATTAGAAATTTTTACAGTTAGGGGCACCTGGCTGGTTCAGTCGGTTGGTGGCTGCCTTCAGCTCTGGTCATGATCCTGGGGTCCCGGGATTGAGCCCCATGTTGGGCTCCCTGCTCAGCGAGGAGTCTGCTTCTCCCTCTGCCTGCTGCTCGCCTGCTTGTCCTCTCTCTCTCTGTCAAACAAATAAATAAAATATTAAAAAAATAAAAATTTTTACAGTTATATATAATGTCATAGAAAGTGCTTATTATAAAACAAGTGAAAAGGATATAGAATTATAAATGGAATATGATTAAAATTATTTTAAGAACACTATGTATCAAAAAATAACATAAGGGAATTCAATTAAATATTAATGGGAGTTGTGTGTATTAGAAATTTAAGTGATTTTTTTTCTTTCTTTTACTTTAATTTTCCTGATAAAAATGAAATACTGTTTTTGAAACTAACGTCTCAGGGTGCCTGCCTGGCTCAGTTGGAAGAGCATGTGACTCTTGATATGTGGGTCATGACTTTGAGCCCCACGTTGGATATAGAGATTACTTAAATAAAAAGAAAATTTAAAAAAAAATTAAAAACTAACATTTTTTTTTTTCAGATTCTATTTATTTATTTGAGAGAGTGGGTGGGAGAGAAAGGACAAGCTGGGGTGAGGGGCAGAAGTAAAGGGAGAAGCAAACTCCCTGCTGATCAGGGAGCCAGATGTGGGGCTTGATACCAGGAACCTGGGATCATGACATGAGTTGAAGGCAGACACTTAACTGACTAAGCCACCCAGGCATCCCTAAAAACTAAGATCTTATCTTTGTTTAGCAGTTCCATGTTACAAATGCCTTTCATAAACGGTACATCATACTTAGAAATGCAGTGATCGTATGAGATAAGTAGGGCAGAAAGTATTAGTCCCAATTTACAGAAGGAGAAATTGAGGCTCAATGATTTTTCCAATATTACATTTGTCCAAGAGTCTGCATAATGGATGTGTGAAAAATAAATAATTTTTTAAAAAGATTTTATTTATTTATTTGACAGACAGAGATCACAAGTAAGCGAAGAGGCAGGCAGAGAGAGAGAGAGAGAGAGAGAGAGAGGAAGAAGCAGGCTCCCTGCTGAGCAGAGAGCCCAATGTGGGGCTTGATCCCAGAACCCTGGGATCATGACCTGAGCTGAAGGCAGAGGCTTTAACCCACTGAGCCACCTAGGCGCCCCATAAGTAATGTTTTTAAATGCCTGTGAGGAGCTCCTGGGTGGCTGAGTGGGATAAGTGTTTGCCTTCAGCTCCGTCATGATCACAAGGTTCCTGGATTGAGTACCTGAGTTGGGCTCTCTGCTCAGTGGAGAGCCTGCTTCTCTCTCTTCAGCTCCCCCTGCTTGTGCACTCTCTCTTTCTCTTCAAATACTTGACATATATGGAAACATACTTGACATGTATGGAAAGATAAAAGTCCTCAGCAGAGAGAAAGAAGCCATGTAAACCTCAGAACTAAAAAATACGTGTCAGAAATTAAAACTTCACTGGATATGCTTCATGTTAGGATGGAGAGAAGAACCAGTGAACTTGAAAGTCCATTAATAGAAATTATTTACTCTAAAGAGCAGGGGAAAAGACTGAAAAAAAAAAATTAACAGATTCAGAAACCTGCCAAAAGGTTGAACGCAAGTTTCCTTGAAGTCCCAGAAAAAGAGGTGAAAAATGTGACATAGACAAAAATTTTGAAGGTAAAAGATAACTGAAAATTTCTCAGAATTGGTGAAAGACATACATTTCGAGATACCACAAGCTCACCCATCCCCAAACAGGATAAATTAACATACAACCATTCCTAGACACTCCTCAGTCAAATTGGTGTAAAAAAGAAAAAAAAAATCTTAAAGGCAGGTAGAGAAAAAGGATACATTACATACAGGGGGGATCGCTATGGGATTCTCATCAGAAACCATAAAGTTTTTCCCATCAGAAGCCACAGACAGTGGAGGAACATATTTAAAGTGATAAAAGAATTGTCAACCAGAATTTTATAGCCTGAAAAAATTACCTTCCACAATGCAGGTGAAATAAAAGACATTCTCGAAGAAGGAAAACTAATGGAATTTGTTTCCCGCACGCTTACTCCAAAAGAAATGTGAGAAGAAGTCCTTTGGGCTGAAGAGGAGGAATTCCAGAAGGAAATCTGTATCTGCCGGAGTGAAAAAAGCAACAGAAATGGTAACTATCTGTTCATATACATATGAAATATATTGTATATAAACATAAAAGGTTATTTTTTTTTCTTGAGTACTTTAGAATATGTAACACTTTTGAAAGCAAAAATTATAACATTATCTGGTGGGTTATTCAGTATTTATACATGTGTTGTAAATGCCAACTATAGCAAAGTTCAGTGAGAGGGGAGTTAAAGGAAGTATATATATATATATATATATATAAAAGATATATAGTTGCAAGGCTCCTATATTTTACTTAGACTGCTAAATATTAACTCTAAATTGTGTAAATTTAAAAATGTATACATAAATCTAGAGTAATTATTAAAGGCGAAAGTATGAACAGATATAGTATAAAAAGCCAATAGATAAGTTAAAATGGAATACAAAAAAAATGTTTCTAATAATCCAAAAGAAGGCAGAAAAGAGGAAAACAGAAATGAAAAACAAAAGGAAGAAACAGATAACAAAATAATATAAGGGCAGACTTAAATCCAACAATGTCAATAATTACATAAATGGGGAAGGCCTGGACATACTAATTAAAAGATAGATATTGTCAGATTGAGTAAACAACAAGACCCAGCTATATGCTATTTATGAGAAACCCTTTTTAGATATGACACATACCTAGGTTAAAAGTAAAGGACGGTTAAAGATATACCATGCAAACACTAATCAAAAGAAAGCTTGGGAACTTAGACCGATATCAGAAAAAGTAAATTTCAGAACAAGGGATACTACCAAGGGCAGGAGTGATATTATACAATGATAGAAGAATAATTTACCAAGACAACATAACAATGATAACTGTGTATGTACCTAATTACCTGGCTTCAAATTGCAAAAAGCAAAGGTTGATGTAATTACCGGGAGAGAGAAAACTCTCCCTCAACCCTAACAGAATACACACTTGAGGGCACAAGAAACATTTACCAAGATAAACCATTTTCTGGGCCAGAAAACAAAACACATTTGAAAGACTTGAAATCATACCAAGTATGCTCTGGGACCATAATGGACTTCAACTAGAAATCGGTAACAGAAAGATGGCTGGAAATCCAAAAATCTATAAATGAAAATTTAATAAATATCACCTGAGTGTTTTCCCAAAGTTTTAGCAAAGCAGATCCCCATGTAGGAGAATGTTTGCTTCCTGGAGAGAACTTCTTCCTTCAAAGGTGGTTTGGAGGACAAACGAGACTCAAGAATGATCTCTGGTACAAATATCTTAGAAGAGGAAGTATATGAATAAAAATAGCGTGGGGTCTGGGACTAACTGTCTGTGTGACATTAAGGAAAATACTCCACCTCTGTCTCACTTCCCTGGGACAGAGTCACTACTGAAGACTCTAGAAGCTGAATATTGGGCTTCCAGGGCTGACACCATCACTTACCCATGTGTGATCTTAGACAATTTTTTTAATTTAATTTAATTTTTTTCAGTGTTCCAAGATTCATGGTTTATGCACCACACCCAGTGCTCCATGCAATATGTGCCCTCCACAATACCCACTACCAGGCTCACCCAATCTTGGACAATTTAATTGACTTCCCCATGCTTCAGTTTCATCACTGGTGTAATAATAATAATAATAATAATAGTAATTATATAATAATAGTAATTATTATTATTATTATTCAGATCATCGTATGTCCTGGTTTATCTGGGACAGTTCTAGCTTATTGTTTGTTATTTGGCTATAATTAGTAACAGTGTCCTGATTTTGGTGATAAATTATATGCTCACTCTAATAATAGCACCTATATATTATAGGGTTGTTGAGAGGATTGAATTTGTCCTTGTGCATAGTATTTTCGAACGGTGCAGGCAGTCAGGCTCATATCCATCCTTTCGGTAAATTTGATCACCTGTGGCCCAGACACTTTCCTAGACTCGAGGCTATGGTGCGGACACCACACTCAGAGTCGGGGGCCTGGCACAGTGGTTAAGTGCACAGACTCTGATGCTAGACTACCTGAGTATGGATCCTGGCTCTGCTCTCTACTAGCCATGTGACTTTGAGCAAGTAATTTTAGTTCACACTTGTCATGTGAGTTGTTACAAAGATTGAATGGGTTACTATTTGCAAAGCACTTAAATCAATACCCGGTACATAGTAAGTCCTATATAAATATTTGTTAACTAGAACTTATATTCCCAGTGTCAGGAAGATTAAGCACTTTGGTACATGCAATGTTTATATGTATTTGTACTGGATATTTGCTTTTCATTACTAAATTTGTCCTTTCTGGTATTTTTCTCAAAACAAAGGAAATCTCTGAAGGTCTACTGATGACTCCTCTACTTCCAGAGACAGTAGATTTCCAGGAACTTCCAGAGGACAATTTTTTTTTTTTCTAGCTTAAAAAATATAGTCCTGGGGTGCCTGGGTGGCTCAGTTGGTAAGCATCTGCCTTCGGGTCAGATGATCCCAAGCTCCTGGGATAGAGCCCCACATCCCGCTCCTTGCTCAGCGGGAAGCCTGCTTCACCCTCTCCCACTCCTTCTGTTTGTGTTCCCTCACTCTCTGTATCTCTCTGTCAAATAAATAAATAAAATATTTAAAAAAATATATAGTCCTGTTATATTATCATGACAACTGTAGTATTATTAATATGATTCTTATAACGAGACAGGCTCAATGACTCACCAAGGTCACAGAGCATTGCATCTTTTTGATCAAGTCTTTGGCAAAGCTGTTAAGGTGAGTGTTGCATTTCAGTGTGTTTCTAGAGGACAGCAAGCAAGCTTCATTTGCTGAACCAGGCCAGAGCAAGTTCAAGTAACATTATCAAAACCAACATGAAGCAGCTAGATTGTTCCATTATCCGAGATAGAAAAGCTGTAATAATGAAACCTTAATTCAAACACAGGCAGTCTAGCCCTGGAGACCATCTACAGAAAATTGCTACAATAGGGAGAGAAGAGATCCTGACGTGGCTGAGTGCTATAAATACACTAGTCGGCCCTCCCTGTCTTGGGATGGGGCAACACCCTCTCCAAAGTGTGCCACCTGCAGCCTAACTATATCTGCCACAGGTTAGAGACCCTTTCCACCCATCAACTCTGAGCCTTGGATGGATTTCGTGCATCACTCTTTCCAACATCCATACACCCAGGGAATGCTTTATTTTCTAAGAGACTCCAACAATTCCAATGTCTAATGCATGCAGGTCTAATTCAGGCTTTGGCGGCTGTAACCTGACTATAGTGACATTTCTATGCCATAATATACGCAACCAATGCACTCAGCAATGCTCCCTCCTCACCCCCAGCCTCTTGGAATGTGCAAAATGTGCCTGTTAAGTAGCATAATCCTTTTTACTTGGAGTGCCTTTCCCGCCAGAGCCTTGCAAGCACTCACCGCTAATGGCCTGTTTTTAAGGATCTCCTTGAGACCAGAGATGGCACCTGGGCCTTAAACCTAACAACATCAGAGCCTATCCCTGTTTCATACATTTCGGATACGCTCAGAAAGAGGCCCTGAAAAATGGACTATCTTACCTTGGTTTCTCATTCAGAAGATGCCCCTCTCACTTCAGCCGAAGCTGCTCCTGCTGATGGTGCATCTGACCTCAAGCGGGTCGCTAAGATCCCAGGCGCAGGCGGTCAGCCTCTGACCCGGGCCCCAGCCTCCTCTAGATAAATGTGCGCTCTTTCATGGACCTAAAAGGAGAGGAATCAAGAGCACAGACTAAAAATTTCAGAATGGTAAAAAAGAGGAAGAATCAGACATTTTTCTCTTCGAATACTGATTATTTTAAATGTGAATTTAAGGATGCATTGACCCTATAAGCAAGCAAGGAAAACTTGTTTTCCTTTCTTCATTCTCTTCCTGGACTCCCTTCCAGCTAATAGCTCAAGCCAGAGGTGGAGCCCCATTGAGTGAAAGTGCTAGAAATCCCATGAATCACTCAGTGGGTGGCTTTGAATTAATTGTTAATCTGGAGGTGGGTGTTACTTTTTCTACCACTAGAGCAAGAGAGGGAACACTAGCAGGGAGAGTGGGAGAGGGAGAAGCAGGATTCCTGAAGAGCAGGGAGCCCGGTGTGGGACTCTGGGATCATGACCTGAGCCGAAGGCAGGCACTTAACCGACTGAGCTGCCTAGGTGCCCCAGAGTTTCTAACTCTTGGGATGACAGGCAAAAACACTTATGAGAGAAAGCAAAGGACAACAGGATAAAAAATCTGAGATATGCTTTCTCGCCTGGAGTCCTTCCTGTCTTCATGCCAATGGGGAACAGCAGAATCATCCACGACCCATTTATAATTTGTGGTAGTGAAACCAGGAGCTTTGGGGGATATCAGTCCTGAGCAAAGGCAAGAGTAGCAAATCTTGATCAATTTTGCAAAATACACAGGATTTTAAAAAGTGGAAATTTTTGTTGCTAAACTCATACGGCTTTACTTAGGGTAATTTTTAAAAGTAAACGTTATGCTTTCAGTTGTGTTCGCAGCGGCCGCCGCGCCTTCTCTAGCTCACCGAGCTCCAGCCGAAGGAGAAGTGGGGTAAGTAAGGAGGTCTCCCTATCATCGCTCCTACAAGGCACAGACTCCCCGCAAATTAAGCACCGAGGAAGCAACTGGCTACAAAAGCCACCTGCAAGAGTGCGCCCTCTACTGGAGAGATGAAGAAACCTCGCCGTTACAGGCTCGGTACTGTGGCGCTCCGCCGAAAGGAGACGTTAGCAGAAGTCCCCTGAACTTCTGATCCGCAGACTTCCTCTCCAGCGTCTGGTGTGAGAAGTCGCTCAGGACTTCAGAACAGATCTGCGCTTCCAGAGGGCAGCTATAGGCGCTTGGCAGGAGGCAAGCGAGGCCTCTCTGGTGGGCCTCTTTGAAGACACCAACCTGTGTGCTATCCATGCCAAGCATGTAACAGTTATGCCAGAAGACGTCCTGCTAGCATGCCGCGTAGGTGGAGAATGTGCTTAAGAATCCACTATAGTGGAAAAAAAAAAAAGAATCCACTATAGTGGAAAACATTTCATTCTTTAAAAAAAAATCTCCCTGTTATTGGTAGTTCTGAACGTCAGATATTTTTTCCCACAGGGTCAAAAGGTACCTAAGTTATGACTGCAAGTGGAAAATAAGGGACAGAAATCAGGTATTGGCAGTTTTTCCATTTTCATTTGTGTGTGAATCTTTAATATGACTGAGGGGACATAAAGCATTAATGCAAATAAAAATGTTCCAGTGAGCACGTTTCAGCAGTTCGTCTTTATAACAATTATAAATAAATCTGTTAAATTTTTCTGGACAATGCCAACATTTGGATTTTTTTTAAAAACGACTCAATTTCTTACTGACAGCAACTAAATGGTGTTTGTAGCATTTTTATCATACAGCAGATCTATCCATTTGCTATACTTTTTTTTTCTTTAAAAGATTTTATTTATTTGACAGAGAGAGATCACAAGTAGGCAGAGAGAGAGAGAAAGGAGGAAGCAGGCTCCCTGCCTAGCAGAGAGCCGGATGAGGGACTTGATCCCAGAACCCTGAGATCATGACCTGAGCTGAAGGCAGAGGCTTAACCCACTGAGCCACCCAGGTGCCCCCATTTGCTATACTTTTCTGAGTTGTCCTACATGCAAGTATGTTTTTAATGTTGTCTGTCTTCTGTGCTGTTCCTGTAAGTTTGCTTTTAAAATACATTAAACTATAAAATATTAAATGTTAGGGGCACCTGGGTGGCTCAGTGGGTTAAAGCCTCTGCCTTCCGCTCAGATCATGATCCCAGAGTCCTGGGATCAAGCCCCGCATTGGGCTCTCTGCTCCGCGGGGAGCCTGTTTCCCTTCCTCTCTCTCTGCCTGCCTCTCTGCCTACTTGTGATCTCTGTCAAATAAATAAATAAAAATCTTTAATAAAAAAAATTAAATGTTATAATGTTATAAGGGAAAATTCCCTTTAGATTTAAAAAGAATACATATATCATATATACTTACCTTTATATATAATATATATGTATATTTGTTGTTGTTGTTGTTGCAGGAGTTACTTTTATTTGGGACACTGGCAGAACCACATGTTACTGGTCTATATAACACTGATTAATGCCCGCTCAATGGCAGAAAATCAAGGGTGAGGGATTTGGTGTTGTCAGTGAACTGACCACATTGGGCTGGAGGATTTTCCCCAGAGCAGTTCTCACTGTCACCTAATGTAGCAACCAAAGAAAAGCTTAGAGTATCTCTGTGCTTCTTCACCAGAGGCAGAGGGGACTCAATCAGAGTACAGGTTTCCTTAGCTATCTGAAACCAAAGTGTTCTTTTTTTTTCTCTTTCTTAAAAAAAAAAAAAAAAAAAAAAAGATTTTATTTATTTAAGAGAGAGAGAGTGAGAGCAGGGGTAGTGGGAGAGAGAGAAGCAAGCTTCCTGCTGAGCAGGGAGCCTGATGTGGGGCTTGATCCCAGGAGCTTGGGATCATGACCTGAGCCAAAGGCAGGTGCTTAATGACTGAATCCCCCAGCGCACCCCTGGAACTAGAGTGTTTTTATGAAACCTTCAGAAAGCAGGAATGGCATAAATTGAAGAAACTGTTACCATTAATTTATATGGTAAATTTACTGAGCATTCCTAGACCAAAAACATAACCTCTCTTAGGTTTTTCTGATGCCTGAGGACACATCTTGCTAACAGATGCAAAAAACAAATCAAGATAAAGCAGAGATGCTCACGCACACGGTCAAAGCCAGGCCGCTTGCACAGAAGTGCCTCCCAGGGAAGGATACAAGCCTCACCGCAAAACAAATGCCAAATACTATTTTCACTTTTTGCCTTTTTCCCTAAAAGCAAAAATGCTCTCCAGATTACGTTCAGTTACCGAAAACCTGTGCTTAGGGAGCTCTTTCCTCACAGTGGTGTGCTGGGCACTGCCGCACAGCTGGAGATCCCTGCATTACAGGAGCCGCGGCAGGAGCGCTACACGTAGGGGCTGGAGTGGAGCCAGCAGGTGAACCCACACGGAAGCTTCCTCTGAGTTCCTTCTCAACGCCAGCAACTCCAGTGCTGCGGTCTGGTCTTCTCCCTTTCTGCGATGAGATCCATCCAAGGGGCCACGAGGTGTGGACTGCATTTACTGCTCAAATGCCCGGCAAATCCGCGCATTTACCTGCTCTAAAAATACTGTGAGTGAAAAGGCGCCTGCGTGGTGCAGTGACTTCAGCGTCCAGCTCTTGATTTGGGCTCAGGTCCTGATCTCAGGGTCATGAGTTTGAGGCCATAGTGGACTCCATGCTGGGCTTAAAACCTACTTAAAAAAAAACCACAACTGTGATTTAAGGTTGTGCTAATAGAGCATGTCAGTCTCTGGAGCTTCCTGGCATTCAGAAGCAGAGGATTAAGTCAGGCCAGACTAAATAATCAGGTTTTTCTGCTATAGCTCTGTACTGTTTACAACATTATTTTTTGGTGCCTCCTTCTGCAGTACATATATTAAATTCTTTTTAGCAGCATCCTGTTATTTGGCAGGCAGCCTTGTTTGGTGGAGAAGATAGGCTTTGGAGTAAAGCAGGCCTATGTTTTAATTCTGGTGCTTCTACTCAGCAACTCTAGAACCTCAGGAGCTGAACGCTTTACCCCTCTAACCTCTGTTCCTCATTAGTAAATATGGGTGATGCTACCCAGCTATGAGGAGTGCAAGTGATAACCACATTTGAGTTCTTAGTAGAGTGGGTGGCCTCAGGAGCAGATTTTGAGAGCCAGAAACCTGGTAACTAATATCTTACTGAATGTTGTTTTCTTAAATAGGACATAAACCTCCCCATTCATACTGATGTGTCTTGCTTTTATTCTTTTTATGACTACCAGAGTTTTTTAATTACTTCCTTGACAAAATCTCCTGTCTTTAGTTATTAACTTTTTTTCACTATTATGAATGGCATTTTTATAAAGTTTATAAATTTTAACTTGGCAGAGCAAGGCAGTTGATTTGTGTGGATTTCTCTTATAGTCTGTGACTCTCACTAATTTTTCATTTCCTTCATTTTGTAGTTGTGTTTGTTGATTTGCTTAAGTTTATAAGTAACAGTGTAGCAGGTACATGAGGGAGCTCAGGCTGGAAAGTTTACCATCTGGTACAGGAGTATTGATGTATTTTGATGATTGGTTCAGCCCTTTTGGTGTAGACGAGCTCAGGATCAGCCTTATTCTTAAGTAATAGAAAATCAACTGGTCATGTCTAGTGCCAAGCCGCTGATTAAAACTTTATGTCTTATATGAGGCAAAATGCTAAACTCCATTTCTTATTAAAGTCTTTCCTCTTCCCCAACTGAAGAAAGGGAAAATCAGCTTCTTTCTTTCCTTGCTTACCTTCTGCTCCCCTCTTTCCCAGTCACCAGCATGACTCTGACAACTCCATGACTGGCACGGTTGTGGGCCATGGAGGCAGCTGATTAGAATCAGGGAAGGTGGGACTTCACAGGCACAGATGTAATCTGGAGCCGGTGTCCTTGACGTTGGCAGTATAGAAGACAGTATGTGAAAAGTAGATAGCTACTGGCCTTCATTTCTAGGACGGTAACACACCAGAATGTTTGTTAATAGGGGCTCTGGTTATGATGGAGTAAGTGGCAGACGGACTCAAATGTGGATATTGCCACCCACTGGGCACAGAGTGTAATGCAGCACTTTCTCAGAGCAAAATGGACTATAGTCTATACTTTCAAAAAAGACCATTAAAAAAATGGATGAGGCAACATGTCTGCCTCCTTTTTAAAATAGTTTGGTAGAAAGAATGAAGACTTGCTAAAATGGGTGTATGTGTATTTACAATAATCTTCACCGGTCAAACCACATTACCAAGAAATGCAAAGCACATAGAAAAAACAAAGAAAAGAAAACAGAATTCCTCTGCTCTATTACAATTATGGTTAAAAGTTTGGTGTGTTTCTTCTAGCATTTTTCCTGTAACAATATTAATTACTAGGTAGGGGCATCTGGCTGGCCCAGTCAGTGGAGCATGCAACTCTTGACCTGGGGTTGTAAGTTCAAGCTCCATGTTGGATATGGAGATTACTTAAAAAAAAAAAAAAAATCCTTAAAAATAATTACTGGGGCATTCAGCATGCTCATTTATATGCCAAATATTTTTTTTTAAAAAAAAAGATTTTATTTCATTTGAGAGAGAGAGAGACAGACAGACAGACAGCATGACCGGGGAGAGAAAGGAGCAGACTCCACACTGAACAAGGAGCCTGACACGAGGCTCCATCCCAGCTCCCTGAGATCATGACCTGAGCCAAAGGCAGATACTTAACTGACTGAGCCACCCAGGTGCCCCAGGCCACATGCTTTTTAAAATGCTTTCACAATATTCTCTTTGGTTAAGTGTCTGACTCTTGGTTTCAGCTCAGATCACGATCTCAGGGTTGTGTGATCGAGCCTCTTGTAGGGCTCTGTGTCCAGCAGGGAGTCTTCTTGAGATACTCCCTCTCCCTCTGCCCCATCTCCCCCTGTTCTCTCTCTAAAAAAATAAAAATCTTTAAACAAATAAAATATTAGCTCAACAGATGAATGAATAAATAAAATGTGATACACACACACACACAGGAATATCATTCAGCTTTAAAAAAGGAAAGAAATTCTGACACATGCTATAACATGGATGGGCCCTGAAAACATCAGGCTAAGTGGAATAAGCAGACACAAAAGGACAAACGTGGAAAGATTCCACTTACACGAGGCGCCTGGAATAGGCAAATTCCTAGAGAGAGAAAGTAGAAGAGGGGTTGCTAGGGGCTGGGGGAAGGGGAATGGGTAGGTTTTGTTTAATGAGTAGAGGTTCTGTTTGGAATGCTAAAAAAAGTTTTGGAGACGGATAGTGGTGATGGCTGCACACTATTGTGAAGGTACTTAATGCCACTCAGTTGTACACTTAAAAATGGTTAAAGGGTAAATTTTATGTTATGCATATTTTACCACAAAAACATATTCTCACTCAAATCTCCTTATAATCCTATGAGTTACACAATAGATGGATTTGGCCCAGGCCATCTGACTACAGAGCCTGGGTTCTTTGCCCATATTTTTAAAAAGATAGAGGACGGTGTAAAGAAAAACTCTGCATACACAACACCGGGCTTCAACAGTTACCTGCTTATGGCTACACTTGTTTCCTCTGTTGCCCCACCTACCCTTGCCCTACCCCTAGGCTATTTTGATGCAAATCCAGACATCATATCATTTAATCTGCAAATGTATACCTCTAAAAGAATAATTTTTAAAAAAAAACCAGTACTGTAGCACCTAAAAAAAAAAAAGTAACAATTGTTTACTATTGATTATGCTATTATTGTTCGCATTTCTCCTATTGCTTATAAACTAGGACCCAAATAAGACCCACACACATCACAATTGGTTGAGGTTTCTGAGTCTTCTAACAATAAGTTTCCCTCTGTCTTTCGTTGTTGTTCTTATAAGGTTTTGTTGTGGGTGGTGGTTGGTTGGTTGGTTTTATTCTGTTGCTTTGTTTTATGTTGTGTTCATTTGTTCTGTGGAGTTTCCCACAGTTTGGATTTTGTTTACTGCATCTTTTGGAGTTGTTGAATGTGTTCCTTTGTCCTCTGTTTTTTCCATAAATGGGTGGTTAGATGTGGAGGCTTCACCAGTTTTAGGATCTGCTGCTTTGGGAAGAAGTCATAGGTGGTGCTCTGTATTCTTGTCAGTAGGCACGGAGTATCCAGATGTCTGTGGCATTTTTGTGATGTTAGCTGTCATTGATAATTATTGTCCAGATCCATTAATTCACGGAGGATTGGGGAATGATGGAGTTCTCCCTTAATGTAATAGCTGGAATACTTTTATAAAGAAAAATTTTCCTTTATCAACTTCTTGGTTACCAAGGTAAAAAGTTTGTACAAGAAGGTCAGAATACTTGATCATTTCCCTTTATTTATCTGTCTTCAAAATACTGTGCCAGTTTCCTGGCAGTGAGCTCTGTTTGTCTTAGTATCATTTTGAACTTAAGCTTTTAAACATATTTGATGTGTTTCAATCTATTGTAGTTACTGTGGTAGACCATGGCCCATGTCCCGACCCCAGGAACCTATGAATATGTTCCATTATATGGCAAGGAGAAATTAAAGCAGCAAATGGAATCAAAGTTGCTAACCAGTTGACCTTAAAATAGGGAGATATCCTGGATTACTTGAGTGGGCCCAATGTACTCACAAGGGTCCTTAAACATGGAAGAGGGAGGAAGAAAGAGGAGGTCAAGAGTGTTGGGATCTGAGGACCGAGCATTTGCATCTTCAAAAAGATGGAGGAAGGTGGTCATGAGTCAAGGACTGCAGGCAGTCCCCTTGCATTTCTTGGAAAGTCATGCTGGTAAAGACAAGCTGGAAAAGGCAAGGAAACAGATTTTCCCCTAAGGCTTCCAGAAAGGAATGCAGTCCTGCTGACTTCTTGATTTTAGCTCAGTGAGACCTGTGTTGGGCTTCTAACCTATAGAACGGCAACTTTGTGTTGTTTCAAACAACTAAAGTGTGGTAATTTGTTATAGCAACAACAGAGGACTAGTACAGTTACTATCCTTACTGATGTTCATATTGATTTGTCTTGGCCAGTTACTATCCTTTTCAAACTGGCTTCCAGATCCTTGAGTTTCTTGCTTTCTGGTATGACAAGATGTTTCTGGCTCACCTACTGGTAAACTCTTTGAGTTTGACTTCTACCTAAATTTATCTTGTTCTCTTGACTGTAACCAGTGATCTTAAACAGGAAAATCCAGTCCTTACAGTTTGTGTCTTCTCTGTAGCGCTTGACACTACTCCTTTCCTTTCCAAAAGACATCTCTCCTCCCCTATGATAGGGCCACAGGATCTTGGTGCATTGCCTTTTCTGGGTCGTGCTTCCTAACCCCCTAAGGCTGTCCTCAGGCTTCATTTTTTCTTTCTCCACATGGGTCCTTACTAATCCTATTCATGCAATATTCCCCCCATGCCAGTGGTTCCTTAACCTGTATTTCTCTCCCTCCTCTCTCCTCGTACCATAAAGGACCTCGTCTCCAACTGCTTGTCATTGGTAGCTGTCACCTATATAAATGGCCTGTACCTCAAATTCATGGCAAAACCTTAACTGCTATAGTCCCTCATCTCTTTTTTTTTAATTTCTGCTGATGGTTCTCTTTGACCCTCAAACTTGGGTGCTATTTTAAAATCTTCCTTGTCCTGAGACCCTCCTAAAACAAGAAATATAATTGCCACCAAATAGTTATAATATTTTCACTTTCATTTTGTCATAAGAAATAAGAATTTTTAAAGTTTGTTTTGCCCTTGAGCATCCGTTTATGGACACTGACCTCCCATGAGAAGCCAAATAATCTCCAGAGGTTGCTTTGTGAGCAGGGACCTAGAGCATGGGGGTTCAATGGTTGGAAGAGTTAATGGTGTTCAGCGAGGATGATGTGAGTATTTGGGTCTTCTCACGGGACGGCAACATTTGAAGTCTTTGCTAAGCCTCCCTCTTCCCTGAGAAAGCTTAGGTGATTCCTACCAACGCTTCTGCAACCTTTCTACGTGCCCCTGCCTAGCCAAACCTTTTTTGATTTCCTTAGAAATATTAGTGTCATTCAGGCATTAAAAAAAATCACAAATTAACTGAGACTGGCATCTACTAAATTAGGGGTAGATATAAGTTCCTGTTTAACACTTGATATAACTTTTAAGAAATAACACTTGAGGGGCAATTGGTTAAGCGGCAGAGTCTTGACTTGGCTCAGGTCATGATCTCAGGGTCCTGGCATCAAACGCTGCCTCAGTCTCCCCACTCAGCAGAGAGTCTGCTCAAGGATTCTCCCTCTCCTTCTGCCCCAGCCCCTGCTATCTCTCTTTCTCTCTCTCAAATAAACAAATAAATCTTAAAAAGAGAGAGAGAAAAATATCACTTGAAAGCTGCTATTTGTATGTACGCCACGATGCTAGATGCAGGCCTTAGTGGCCCTGTGGATCATTGTGGAGCTTAGCGCCCTCTTGTGTTCGCTACAAAGCCAAGCACGGCGGCTCCCCAGGATTTTGCCCATCATATTTAGAACGGTATCTCTTATTTTATAGAGTGTCTGAATTTGGCTATCGGTTCTTAAAAGGACCCTTCACTCTGAGAATCATGTACACAGAGCCAGCTCTAGGAAAAACTGAGGATGTAAAATTATTTAGCTCCTTTATTTTCTCTTTCATCCTAGTCTCTCTCCCAACAATTTCTTTTCCCCCATTTTATTCCCTCCAGAGCTCCCAGATTATATCTGATCCTGTGACTTATTAAGTCATAAATTTACATATTTGTTTATGCTTCCAAGAAATGTTTTCATATATTGGGCACCAAACCCTGTTGTCTCGCGAGAACCAAAGAGAACTCAGTCGGCTGCGTCAGATGATGAAGAGCACGGAGGGGAGAGAGGAGGGCATGAGGAAGAGGGGAGCTGGGAGGCAGTTCTACTTCTCTGTGACCTCCAGATAATGTCCAGTGTTCTGAAAGAGTCTGGAAAATGACTAAACACAGGTGGGGGAAATGACTTGACTGACAGCTATGGGCTTTAAACCTCTATCACCATACTCACTAGCTGTATAAACTGAGACGAATTATTTAATCTTCCTGAACTCTAATTTCCTAATCTTTAAAATAGGAATAATATCTACCTCACAGGGGTATTAGGAGGACTACATCAAATAATGTATGTTGCATGTTAATAGTATACGAAATGTATACAAAAAATTAATGTTGAATTTTAAAAAACAGACATGAGGCAAACATAACACTCAAAGGCCAATTCAGGACAATATGAAATTGCTTATTTTTGTACTGAATGATTCAGAGAGAGAAAAGGACATATTGCTCTGGTAAATGGTTATTTAAAAATAAAGTGTCATAGCTCTAGGATCCAAAGGGAAAAACGTTTAACCTCAGAAAGAGCTGGCTTTTTAGCCAAAAGCATGGAACTAACTGTAAAGAAAGGGACAGGTTCACAAACTCTTCCAGAATCTCAAAACGGCAATGACAGCTACAAATCAAAGAAAAGGACATTTGTACCCTAGCTCAATGTTAAGGCCCCACCAAATATCCAGGATATACTAAACAGGATTAAATTATACACAGTCATGAAATTCTTTGGCTCTCCCTTCAGAAAACTTAAATAAACATTAATTTTGAACTTCGTGTAAGGCCTTTAATGGACATGCCAGTCCCAGGGACTGCCATGCCCACAGTTATTTCCTCCTTGAGAGTCCCAAGCTAACTGAAGTAGGCTCTTGCTAGATTGTTTTTGTGTTAAAGAAGACCACCAATTAGGACAGAGGTGGGCACCTGGAAACCTACTATGAAGTGGCTTGGTTTAAAACAGTTCTACTTAACAGGAATAATTAATAAGGTAATTGGACTTTCTCCCTCGGATGGTTGAATGAGAGTCAGCTAATTGGTAACAGGTGTAGACAAGACATTAAAGAGAACCAATATAAAACAGAAGTCATATTAATGACGGCATGTTAGGTTAACATCCTTATATCCAACAATTCCTGCTGGAGGCGCAACGTGTTAATGTGGCCCCTAGAGCTAGCTTAGACTGTGAATGGTGCTATTCTTTGAAGCCTGAATGATAATGGCCTCCATCCTTGCAATGAGTTTTTTCCAGTAAACCCCCACTACGTGAGATATTGTGAGATCTCTGGTTCATGCAATCAGAGAGTAATTAACAACAGTCTGGGGATTGAAATTAAAGGAGACAGTCTCTACCATCATTAAACTTAAGTTATGGTTGGGGAGACCATGCATATTGATTCATGGAACGTTAAGTGCTAGGGATACAAAGATAAATAGAACACAGACCCTCTGCTCCAGTGGGAAATGGGCAGTGTGAAGGGGATGTTCAGCATGCAGAAGGGATAGGGGTGAGGCAACTCACTAATGGGTGTACCAAGAATCTGGGTTTTTTTTTTTTTAGAGACAATGAGGTACATAAAAGCCTCAATCTTCTTTGTGTGTTCTCAGCCACTAACTGGTCTTTAGGTGTAATAGTCCTAAATTTTGTTATCAGCGACTACAATTGTTCTGTGTGTCACTGCATTTTAACTGTTCATTCAGGGTGATGGACTAACTCTTTGTCGTCCAGTCTCTTTGGGGGTGGTTCCGATGACTACAGTGGGTTGAGGTTAGAAATTGTTTGTGGCATCAGACACTGAGAATTAGGGGCCGAGGGCAAAGCTGTGTTTGAAAGAGTAAGGGCTTTGGACTCAGACTTGACTTTGAATCTTAGTTCTACCACTTACTAATGAGCAATGTAATGTTTCTCAGCTTCATTTCCTGACAAAGTGTATTCAGTAATCCCCCCAGCCCTACCATGCATAGGGCTGTTGTGTTAAATGAGACCAAGCATAGAAAACACCTGATACCCATGCAACTGGAGCACAAAGTCTCAGAACTATAAAATAGCTACCATTTCCGTTTTTAATAAAGATCTTTGACCCTGCTTACCAACAGAGTCACAAACTGACTCATTTATAATTTACGGAAGAGAACGCAACATACGAAAGGGCTATGAAGGCTTTTATTTCAGGAATAATTGGAAAGACAGAAGGAAATATATCTATGAATGTCAAAATGAGCCTTCTTTCATGCCTGATTTGGAACTGACAAAGCACTTCAGAATTATCAACAGGGAGAGAGGAGGAGGATTTAGAAGGCAGGCAATACTACTTTTCAGAAAACAAAACAAAACAAAGCAAGCCTACATGGTTTCACTCTGGCCTGGGATGCAGAGGGACACTGGTGTGGGGTCTGGAACTAAACACTGGCAGGTTGCAGGGAAGGAGAGAAGTCAGCCCTCTGTCATTGAAGCAGGACTCAGATGCCAGGCAAGTTCCTGTAGAGGCAGGTCCCAGGATGGAGCGGGAGGAGAGCAGTTCGGGGGGCCTGCTGCTCACCTCTCACTGATGGAGACCTGCCACGAAGTAGATTGCAGCTACTGTTTGAAGATAATGGAGAAGAAACCAGGTCTTGAAAAGATAAAATCTTAGAGAAGGGAGGATTTGAGAGAGAAATGAGCCCACGGTGTGTAGCCACGTTTTCTTTCTGGGCAATGACTCATTCTGGGCGTGGGTCAAAAAGTCTAAGAATCCAGGGGAAGTACTTGGGCAGAGGGCCTCTACTAAAAGGTAAGAAACTTCTCCGGGATGAAGAAATGAAAAGTAGAAAATGGAAGGCTGAATGTCTCTAAGAAGGGGCAAAA
This sequence comes from Lontra canadensis, assembly GCF_010015895.1. NCBI lineage: Eukaryota > Metazoa > Chordata > Mammalia > Carnivora > Mustelidae > Lontra > Lontra canadensis. Next base: position 21,661 of record NW_022631668.1, read on the forward strand.
TGTATACCAACATCCTGCCTTTAAGACATTTGCCAAATTTTTAAGCTGACCAAAGTTAAGGAGCCAAGCAGACAGGCTCTAATGAGCCCGATGGAGTTTGTGTCAGTCTAGGAGTGCTGAGCAGACAAGGGTAGAGTTCAAGACTCACCTTGGGATGAGCCCAGTCAATTCCCCACACTCGATCTCATCCAAAAGGCTTCTGGAACCCTAAAAGGCTACACTTTAACACCAGGGTTGAATCAGATGTAGAAAAAGCCTTTCCAAAATTTCAGTCCAGCCTTGAGCCAGCTCAGTCTCTAAATAGATTGAGATAATCAGCCTCCGTTCTAACTACCCTGCAAAGAAAGAGTGAACTTCCTCTGGAGGAAGATATCATCCAGAGCCACCATAATCTTTAATGCTCTATGTCAGCCTTCAATGAAAAATTACTTGGCATGTCCCTAGGCATGTGAGGTGGAAAACCATAATCACCTGTGACCAACAAAGAATAACCAGCCCCTAAAAAGGAAGTAGGCCATCAAGGTGTTATCAATAGAGTTGTGAAAAGGATTTAAGCTCCCTGGTTAGCTTTTTGTAAAAAGGTCACAGGCAACCCTGTTGGGAACCCTCTCACTCTTGAGAGCTCTATCTGTATCTTCACATAATATACTTCAGACACACACACACACACACACACACACACACACACACACACACAATTACTTGGCATGTCAAGAGAAAGGTCAAAATGACTGAAAATTGATGGGAAAAAAAGAAGACAATAGATCTGTAAGTGATCCAGATACTGACACTACCAGCCAAGGACTCTAAGTCTTACAATTAAGGACAAAAAAGAGTCATATCTTGAAGATACAAAGATTGCAATAAAGTAATATTTACAGTAAAGCAAATGAATTTTTTGGTTTCCCAGTGCATATAAAGGTTATGTTTATATTATACCATAGTCTATTAGGCGTGAAATAGCCTTACCTCTTAAAAATATGTACACACTTTAATTAAAAATACTTATTTCGGGGTGCCTGGGTGGCTCAGTGGGTTAAAGCCTCTGCCTTCGGCTTGGGTCATGATCTCGGGGTCCTAGGATGGAGCCCCAGGTTGGGCTCTCTGCTCAGCAGGGAGCCTGCTTCCCTTCTTCTCTCTCTGCCTACTTGTGATCTCTGTCAAATGAATAAACAAAATCTTTAAAAAAAACCCCAAACTTTATTTCTGGGGCACCTGGCTGGCTCAGTAAGCAGAGTGTGTGACTCTTGACACATTCAAGTGTGTGGGTTAGAGCCCCACATTGGGTGTAGAGATTACTTATAAATAAAATCTTAAAAAAAAAAAACCTTTATTGCTAAAAAATGCTTTCAGTGCGTTGTCATCCTTTTGCTGGGGGAAGGTCTTGCCTCCGTGTTGACGGCTGCTGCCTGATGGGCTAGTGGTTGCTTAAGGTCAGATGGCTATGACAATTTCTTCAAATAAGAGCATAGGGAGGTTTGCTACATCAACTGACTCTTCCTATCATGAATGATTTTCTTGTAGCACGCGATGCTGTTGGATGGCATCTTTACCCACTGTAGAACTTTCAGAATTGGAGTGAATCCTCTCAAACCCTCCTACAACTTTATCAACTAAATTATGGTCTAAATTCTTTGTTGTCATTTCAACAATCTTCACAGCATCCTCATCAGGAGTAGGTAAGATTCCATCTCAAGCAATTACTTTCTTTGCTCATCCATAAGAAGCAAGTCCTCATCTTTTCCTTTGCATTCACAGCTTGACTATTTGGCACAAGAGGCCTAGCTTTTGGCCTGTCTCAGCTTTTATGACATGCCTTCCTCACGAATCTCAGTCATTGCTAGCTTTTGAATTAAAGTGAGAGACTGATTCTTCTTTTCACTTGAACATTGAGAGTTCACTGTAGGGTTATTAATTGGCCTAACCTCAGTACTGCTGCCTTGGGGAAAAAGAGGCTCCAGAAGAAGGAGAGAGATGGGGAAACAACCAGTGGAACAGTCAGTCAATTGAGAACTTCTCAATTAAGTTCTCCATTTTAAATGGGTGTGGTTTCTGGCACCCCACCCCCAAACAATTATAATAGTAACATCAGTGATTACTGGTCACAGATCACTGTAACAAATGTAATAATATGGTAAAATTTTAAATATTGCAAGAATTATTGAAGTGTGATATAGAGACACAAAGTGAACGAATGCTGTTGGAAAAATAGTGCCAATAGACTTGCTTAATGCAGGATTGGCACAAACCTTTAGTTCGTGAAAAAGAAAAATGTAGTATCTGCAATGTACAATAAAATATGATATGCCTGTATATTTCACCAGGGAATTGGAAATTAAAATGATCATGACTGGAGTGGTTTAATATAGGGGGCAGGGAAACGAGTTTTAAGAGTATGGCAGGCTTGCTTAACCTTGGCCGTATTAACACTTCAGGCCAGAGAATTCTTTGTTGTGGGGGCTGTTCAGAGAACTGCAGGATGTTCAGGAGCATCCTTGGCCTCTACCCACTAGATGCCAGCTGACAGCATCCCTCCACAGTGGTAACAACTAAAGATGTCTCCAGGCATTTGCCAAATGTCCCCTTCCCTTGCCCAAGGTGGCACATTTACCCCCAGTTGAGAATCATTGTGCTACTACAATAACACAGATGGAAGATAAGGCAGAAAAAATTAGGAACTGATTTGAATGACAATTCATACATAGAAATGAAAATACAAAGTGGTGAGTGAAGAATGATAGAGTGGGGCAAATCTAGGATATATGACTAACCATATAATTCATATTTTGGATGCTATAATATTCAAGATAGGAAATATAAAAGGATCATGTTTCGGGGAAAAGTTAATGAATTTATTTTGGGATATGTTATATGTGCCTGTATCAGTTTCCTTTTGCCATTGTAACAAATTACCATAAACTTCAAATCTTATAGTTCTGGAGGTCAGAATTCCAAAATGGGTCTCAGTGGCCTAAAATCAAAGCATTGGAAGGGCTGGTTTCTTCTGGAGATTCAAAAGAGGAATCCATTTCTTGTCTTTTCCAGCTTCTGGAGGCTGCCAGCATTTCTTGGTTTGTAGCCCCATCACCCCAATCTCTGCTTCCATTGTCATATTGCCTTCTTCTCTGACTCATCAAGCCCACCCGAATAATTCAGGATAAATTCTCCACCTCAAGATCCTTAACTTGATCACATTTGTAAAGTCCCTTTTGCCATGAGATAGCATTCATAGGTTCCAGGGATTAGGGCGTGGACCTATTTCGGTGGCCCTTTTTCCGCCTACTGCAATGCCTAGGAGATAATCCAAATAAAGATGTCCAAAAGACAGTTGAGCATATGGCTTTTGAGTTCAAGAGGGATTTAGACTGTAGTTATAGATATGAAGTCACTGGCATGTGTGTGGCTATGCCAAAGGAGGAAATGTAAAGAAAAATATCAAAGAGGGAACTGTGGGGAGTACTCTTATTATAAGAGGTGGGCATCCGTTAGGATTAGAAACAGCTGCATATAACAGAAACTTAAATGACAATGGCTTAAATAAGAAGGAAGTTTATTAAACTACTAAAGAAGTCTGGGTTAGTATGGCACTTTGACCACATTATCAATGTGCTAGTTCCTCCTATCTTTCTGCTCTGCCATTCTAAGGTGTATGGCTTCCATCTCCAATGATGCAACATAGTAAAAAATGGCTGCCAGAGTTTTGCCATCCTATCTAGCTTCTAGGCAGGAAGAAGGGAAGGGGTAAAAGGGCAATCCTCCCAGCTGAGTCAGCTCTTTCTAGAGATTTCTTGTTAAGTCCCACCCAACTGACTTCGACTTGACTCACTGACCACACCTAGGGAAGTTGGAGAGTATAGTCTTTTTATAGGTATATTACCACACTAAGAAAAAAAAAAAAAAAGAAAAAAGAAAAAAAGAAAATCAACGTTTTGTTACTAAAAATGAAGGGGAGAATGGTATTAAGTAGGCAAAGAGCAGTCTCTTTGAGAATGGACACCACACAGACACACACAAAACCAAAAAACTCTACAAATGAGGCTGACAAGGAATGATCAGTGAAAGAGGAAATGAACCAAGGGTGGGGAGTTTGGAGCTGTATCCTGGAGGGTGGCTCCCTGTCAAAAAATAGTTGGATTCAGAAATTGCACCTGCATGTAGAAGGCCAAGGATAAAGTCCTTAGCTGTTTACTTGCAAGATATTTTGCTGGAGAATCAGCACAGGTAAAGAGGACAACTGTTCCAGCTAAGAGGGTTTCTTAGAAAATCACACACCTTGCCTGAATTCTCTTGTATCTTCTAATAGAAGTCTTGGTTTTGAACTGCTTCATCAACTTCAGGATGGAGAACAGAAAGCAAACTATCAGAATTTTCAGGTAGGATATCCACAAAAAGAATTTGGCACATGCAGGCCACCTTTTGTTTTGCTATGCTATAAAACAGCACTGGAGTCTTTACCTTGATTTACAGTACTTCACCTTGAGAGATACCATGTTTGGAAGGGGCAAAATGAGCAGGCCCTTCCTGTTTTTCCACTAAACATTGGCTCTTTAAAATCCCTTTTCCCCCTAACATTATGTACATACCAAGAAACCAAGTATTTTACCCTACTCTGATTCGGGAGACTCACAAAAAATCTTTCCCACAGATCTCTTCCCACTGTCTCTAACCTGGGTACTGTTTGTTTGGCTAGAATAGTGGTATTTTGTTAAAACACACATGATCCCTCCAAGACTTACACAAGGTGCTGGTTTCTAGAATCAACATTCTTTAAAAATACAACTACTGAATATTGCTCATGGCAAGTTGTAACCGCTGTGCCAAGACAGGACACAAGCACTAGGTAGTTCTTCCCAGCCAAGGGCCTTGAAGGTGGTATCCTACTGGGACCTGGATTAAGCCTCCAGGTAAATCCTTCTGGAAGGTGGAGCACTGGAGGGCTGGAGTCAGCCTCTAAACACTGCCCCCTAAGCTGCTTTTATTCTTACTATTTTCATTATTATTATTTATTTGAGAGAGTTAGCAGAAGGGGGAAGGAGGGAGACTGTGCTGAGCACAGTGCCTGATGTGGGGTTTGATCCCCAGTCTGAGAGATCATGACTTGAGCTGAAACCAAAATTAGATGCTTAACCGACTACCACCCAGGTCACCCTCTAAGCTGCCTTTAATGCACATGGTCCCATCTTGATTTGTCTCCTTTCTTGTTTACCTTTGAAGATTCAGAATTGGCAGACTGGTATAATCCCAGTAAGTACAGTATTAATGGTATTAACAAGTTTGTCTTTGTTGGGTTGCTGGAAAAATTAGACACACAAGTGTATGAAAATTAGGTGCCCATTTAACCCTTTGACCACATCTTAGACCTCCCTCCAAATAGCTCAAGGTAAATGGAATTTGATGGATGTTGCACTTCATTGATTCTTATTCCTGGTCATCGTAATAGGGAATGAGGTATCCCCCAGTGAGTGAGCTACTAGAATTATGGACTGGAGTCATGGATACAAATCCTTAATTCCAGGCACTTCTTTTCCATTATACCACTTCAGTTAGGAATCCTTTGTCTCCCTTCTGTGCAATCTGTCCAGCTATCAATTTAACAAATTGTACTTCCCACCCAATTAAAAATTAGTTATCATTTGAGTGTGCAGAGTGCTAAGCACATTCTCTTATTTAACCCTTACAACAACCCTCAGGGCTATTGTAATTAATTTCAGTTGACAGAGGAGTTAACTTAAGGCACAGAAGTGTTACTGTGCAGGATTCCAGTAGGTCCCGTCAGCACAGAGTTCAGATCCTTGGGCTGTCTTCCTCCAATACTCACCAAATGTAGTTTCATCTGACAATATGATATGCTCCAACTCAGGGTGGGTGACTTAGAAAACCTATAGATTTCCCATATCCTACCCAAACTGTAAAGATTTTCTATGTCTTGGTCCAGACGTATTATCCATGCTGAGCTACAATTTCATTAAACTGAGTAAGAAAAGCTGCATTTCCAGAACTTAGTGTATTTGTTCTGTTGGAGTATGGGTCCCAAAGTGAAGTTCCCACACTGAAATGAAAGCAAGCATTTAGCACTTCAAACTTCTATGGGAGAAAAGGCAGAAGACATAGGATTGGAGTTGGGTGTTACATTGACCATGCTGGTAAGTGTAACATCTGGAGCTCCTGTTGATGTCACTGAACATTCTAAACCATACCTGAATTAAGAATTGTTGATGGTGGGATGCCTGGGTGGCTCAGTTGGTTAAGCCGCTGCCTTTGGCTCAGGTCATGATCCCAGAGTCCTGGGATTGAGTCCTGCATTGGGCTCCTTGCTCGGCAGGGAGCCTGCTTCTCTCGCTGCCTCTGTCTGCCTCTGTGCCTGCTTGTGTGTACTCTCTCTCTGACGAATAAATAAAATCTTAAAAAAAAAAAAAAGAATTGTTGATGGTGGGGGATAGGAGACAACAAAACTCTTCCTTCTAGTCAGGAAGTAAAGAATTCCTATCTGAAATGGGAGGCAAGGTCATCCATCTACTGTGAGAACAGGGGAGAGGGGAGAGAGAAGCTTGAGGAGCATGATTTTATAAATTAACCATGAGGAAGACTGGGGGAGAATGATTGTAAGGACACTTGTGCTGGGTGTCTGCTGGTTCAGTTGAATCAGAGGTTTACAACAGTGCTGCCAGTTGGCAGATGTATGTTTTTTTCCAGTAATGCTCAGATTGGGTGTGGAAGTGGACAAAACAGATAGATGGGCTGCTCCCAGGCCGGGTGTATGTAGAGCAGATGCCACAAAAAAGCCACACAGGTGACAAAGTAGAGGGTACAGGCAACAGCGATTGAAAAAACACTGAGGGGCGCCTGGGTGGCTCAGTCATTAAGCATCTGCCTTCGGCTCAGATCTGGGATCAAGCCCAGATCAGGCTCTCTGCTCTGCAGGAAGCCTGCTTCTCCCTCTCCACTTGTGTTCCCTGTCAAATAAATAAAATCTTAAAAAAAAAAAGATACACTGAAAATGACTAAGGAAGGAAAGCCACAAGGGAATGATCAGGGACTGGGATTTTGAGGAATTCAAGCAAATGGAATAGAGAGGACAAGAGACATGCAGTAGTATGAGGCTGTATAATGGGATTTCAAATTTTAGAAGTGGAGTAGCTCTGGAGCAATGACAAGTTTAAGTTGCAACTAAGAGAAAGCAGTAATGAATTAAATTCAAGTAAAAAATGTTGAGGTTATAGTGGCACTAAGGACAGGTTATTCATTTTTATGCAGTTATTACCAGTATAATTTTTTTTTTTTTAAAGAGTAGGAACAGAGTACGTAAATTCTCAGTTAAACGTGAAGTTTCAGAAGTACAGAAAACAGCAAAGGGTTGACACAAAGATATCATGAATCTCACTCGGGTAGTTCTGCCTGTGAGAGGAGGAGTAGTATATGGAAGATGCCAAAACCACAATGGCCTCTGCTGCGGACAGTGTGAGAGGACAAGCTGGCTCCACCTGCGAGGCTGCAGAGGTTGAGGCTCGGAGAACAGTTTTTATTTTTTTCTTTAAGATATTGAGACAAGAGAAAGAGAGAGTGACTAAGCATGAAAGGGCAGTGGGTCAGGAGAAGCAGACTCCCTGCAGAGCAAGGAGCCCCAAGTGGGACTCAATCCCAGGACTCAGGGATTGACCTAAACTGAGGGCAGCAGCTCAACGGACTTGAGCCACCCATGCACCCCTGGAGAAGGCAGTCTTCAGTAAGAAAAGGGAAGTTTGAGTTCTGTCAAGAGGCTAATAGATGACCCGGTTTATATGGATATGGAGTTTTAGAAGATAGTGTAAAAAGGCAAGGTTAGTTCATGCAATACTACTCCAAGGTAATTCCTGTGACCTTTGACAGTAACAACCTCTCTTGAGCCTGTTTAGATATAAAATAGGAATGGTACTTGTCCATACACCTTATGAGGTAATGAAGATAAGCTGAGAAATCAATGAACTTTATAAAGTGATCTGAGTTATAGGGGTAGAATTTGGCCAAAATGTCATGTGAAAAAATGTATTTGGCTTAGCAACAGATTATAGCTGAATGTAAAGATTCTATGATGCCTGTGTTTTATGCCATATGGAATGTGAAGCTACTTAGACCAAGGGAGATTAAAAGAGCAGTCACTGGGGCCCTGGGTGGCTCAGTTGTTAAGCATCTGCCTTTGGCTCAGGTCATGATTCTAGGGTCCTGGGATTGAGCCCCACATGGGGCTCCCTGCTCTGCAGAAAGCCTGCTTCTCCCTCTCCCACTATCTCTTTCTCACAAATAAATAAAATCTAAAAAAAAAAAAAAAGGTCAAGGTATCAAAAGTTCTAGAGATCATCAGAGCTAATTTAGAATACAAAACACTAGCTATGACAATTCAATCACTGTTAACCTTGGAAGAGGTTAATTTTTCACTGTGACTTTCAAGGAATTTGACATGGTTATACAATGAAAAGTATTCCAGTCCTCACCAGTTAAGTGCTTTCACAGATGTCAATGCTCAACAGCAATCTTATAATATAGCCATGTATGGCTATGTAAATTTAGCAGTAATTCAAGGGCTTAATCACCAAATGTGACGAGTGGCTACTGTATTAGACAGCCCAAGTACAATCCATCATCACAGAAAATTCTATCAGACAGTGCTGTTCTAGGCAAAATTCAGTGTAGGTGGCACTTGGAAGAGAGACACTCCTTAAAAACCCGACTCACTTGTGATAGCAGCAAGCCACCTATAATGGAGCAATAGGCATGAAGACACCGGTTAGACAGTACTTTTTAAAATTCTTTAAGATTTTGTCAGAGAGCTCATGCACAGGAGCACACATGAGAGGGGGAGGGACAAAGGGAGATGAAGAAGCAGGCTCCCAGCCGAGCAGGGGCTGGATCCCAGGACCTTGGGATCATGACTTGAGCTGAAGGCAGATGCTTAACTGAGCCACCCAGGAATCTGTCTTTATTTCTAGGACAACATATATACCTCACAGATGGGAATCTCACCTCTAAATTAACTATAGGATCACCAAATGTTATATATAAATCACCAGGGGGCACTTAATGAGTACAACTGTCCTAGAACACAGCAGGTACTTAGTAATCATCTCTGCCAACACAGGCTTTAGTTGATGTAGAAGGCATAGAAGTATATCAACTCCGGGCCTTCACGTGTTCCCATAATGATCTAGAATTCTTATAAGCTAAATTTCTGTACTATCTCTAAATACCACTAACTTCTACAGTTAACAAGTTCTCTGTTACAAAGGCTTCTCCTCTGAATTATAGCAGGCTTTCTTTTGCTTTCCCAAATTGTTTCTGCATGTTTCCTGACTTCTTTGCTTACTTACATTTCTCTGATGATTAAAAATAAGATTCACAAGTTACAGATTGCTTTGTCAGGCCTTAATATCACCTCCATCACCTCTGAAACAATTGACAAAGCCTCTTCCCAGTCTCTTTGTCCCAGAGAGGGCCTTCATCACCACCAGACTTCCTTCACTGAGAATTTCACCACCTCCATTAAAACTTCTAGGGCCTATTCTCAATCTTATGGCATGGACTATGTATGCAATAACTTGGTACACAAATTATAGTTATATGCCCCCAAACCATGACTAGAAGCATGTTAGTCTATCCACATTTGGTATAAACACTCCAGTGCTCATTCTGGCTGAGGAAACTCTATAAAGATGAATTACTGAAGTGTTGTTCTAGTTCAGGGTGTCCTAGGGGACTAAGAAAATACAAGTACTATAACTAGAAACACTGCTCCACAAGTACTTGGAACTGTTTTACTCAAAATCTTGGCATCAGTCATTAATTAAATCAAGCACATCAGAAAAATGATTGGTGATTTTGTTTTTAATTATCTTAAGCCTTATCACATAATTTACAAATTTGTGCTGATGATATATCTCCTCTATTTTAACCCTTCTAACAAGTTGGCAAAAGGACCATTACCAATCATACATATGTGGTATTTCCACAGTTGTGTCTCTGAATAGCTGTTTAGAAGACAATCCTGAATTATAACGTAGTCTGATTTAGAGGATAATTCACAATCCATGTCTGCTGCTATATCCTCTCACACTGAATTTTAAAAGCATCTGACCTTAGATCAAATGAGAAGTGTTAAATACTCTTTATTTAATATTATACATAAACCACACTAAAATGCCTTTCATTAAGCAAAAGGCAACATTTTAGATGCAGGGAGTTTTAATTAAATTGGATAGTTAAGAAAAAAAAAAAAAAGTGGACACTACCAGCTTATCTTCAACCCTTGCCTTTAACAGGCTAATGCACACAACCTGAAACACAGCTCAGTCTTGCTGGTTCTGAGACAGTGAAGGGATTTCCTCAGTATTTAAATATATTAATATAACCAGTTATATAAATCTAAATATAAAACCAATCTCCTATAAGTTTAAAGATGGCATTTACCACCTCTGTGAAAAGCTGAACATTACTAATCAATTCCGATCATATTTTTAAAAAGGGGAAAACTGACAGCACTTGCTGAACCAGAATTACTATCAAAGTTCAAAAAGCTGATCATATTCATTTAACCACAAGCCAACCTTATTTAAATCAGGACTGTCCAAAAGAAATATTCTATCAGCCATTCATGATCTGAATTCTGGTGTATGAGATCAATTGAACACATAAAAAAAGTCATGAAACATTTTTGTTTTGCAATAAATAAGGCAATGGCCAACTATTACTCCTTAGTAGCTTTTTTGAGATAAGCTATCAAGTCTGCTCTTTCCCCTGTCTTCTTAATGCCAGCGAAGATCATTTTTGTCCCAGGGATGTACTTCTTGGGATTCTCCAAATACTCCATCAGTGTCTCCTCTCCCCAGGTGATGCCTAAACAAGGAGGGATGTATTGTTAAATATTTTACACTCCTGATAAAGGACTTACCATTGGTTATATTCATTCACACAATCTGTGCTTCTGTTATTTACAAACTGCCCCCTGCCCCCAGCTTCTTACCTTTATTCTTGTTGGCATCCGTGTAAGAAAATCCAGGGGCCTGACCTGTCTTTCGGCCAAATAAACCATGGAGATTTGGCCCAGTCTTGTGCTTGCCTCCCTTTTCCACGGTATGGCACTGGGCACACTTCTGAACAAAAATCTTCTTGCCCTTCTCAACATCACCCATTTTTAAATCTAAAAATGAAACACTCAATTTATTACCTTTTCCCTCCATGTAAAAATCCAACGGAAAGCAATCAGTGGTTACTCTACTGACAACTACTATTGACTGCCAATCTAGGATGTAAGTACCAGGATGAAATCTCTGAATCTCGTTTTACTCAGTACACTTGCAACAGACTGTGTAATACAGAAACCACTAGTTGGAAGGAGAACTTCCTTAAATACACATCCATGAGTGTTTATGACGGAATTAAACACCAAGTAAGTAAAAGTGGGAGCCAAGTTCAAAATGGTTTCAAAAGTTGAGGTCAAGGTCACAAAAAGTCACAAATCTGAGGAAGTTGAAAACCATGATTACATTAAGCCAAAACCACAAAAACTCCAACCTTTAAATAAGTCTAATTATTCATACCACAAATCGAAGCCACTTTGCTGATTAAGTTAGAATACGTTTAAAAAACCTAAGTCGTGCCTGATTCAGGCTGCTCAGGTCACTATTAACTGCCTTACTGTGTAGGTGGGAGGACAGTGGTGGGCTGCGAGGTCTCCCGGGGACCCCCATCCTCCAGCTCTGGGATATCAGGAGGCAACCACGAGGTCACCCAATAAGGCCGGTTTCAAGGAGACTGATGAAACCTACCTTCCCGAGATGCCTAGGCAGGTTGAGGGGAAAAGCGACAGGTGACCCATAAGAAAAATGGCCTCTTTTCGGAGAAGCAACAGTTTTTGCTCTCTGTGAAGGAGAATGTGAGGCGCTACACGCGTCCCTCACATTCCCGCCCTCATCTCGGTTAGTCTTGTCACTTCCACAGCCCCTCAGCCCGGACTACGAGGGCCTGGGTCTCAGTCGTATTGTACCCAAGTCTCCTCCAGGCTTTCAAGACCCAGATCGAGTCCATATACCCACGTAGTTAGGGTTCTGCCCCATCTCAAGCCGTAACCCATCCGGTGCTGGCTGACCACAGGCGGGGGTCGTCGTCACTCCCAGGCCTGCCGGCCTCACGTGGGCCTCACCGGCAAAACCCGGGCGCTGGCCTCAGCCTGCCCGCGCACCCTTCAACGCAATCGCGCGCCCCCGCGCTCGGCTTACCGCCCGCTACGGCCTCCGCGCCGCGCGCTCACCGCTCTTTCGTCGCGCGCGAAACGAAGGTGACCGCTCGCAAGCCGGACGTCCCGCTCTCTAAACCCAAGGACACGCCGGTCTGCACCTAAGTACCGGTGTTGGTGCAACCGAGCTCTCTCCGTCCCCTCGCGGCAAGACGTGCGGCTGAGCCGCCTGGTACGTGGTGACGTCACCGCGCCTCATTGGCTCCAGTGTCCAGGGCCTACGCCAATGACCCGCGCATATGCCGGCTAGCAGGGTAGGGTGTGCCGCGCGGGTGCCCTTCTGCTCTCTTGCCGGCAGTTACGACAGGCCATTGGATGTACGACAACGAGGTGGTGCCGGAACGGCTGACATCACCGTTCTGCCCGTGTGTGCATGCGTGTACCCAAGGGGAGGGTGGAGCTGAGTTGCGTGCTGGATGGAGGGTGTTATCCTGCCAAGGTAACTGCCCTTGTGCTCGCTGACGTAATGTGCTTAGAGGGGAGGCGTTTTGCCTGCCCGGAGGGGAACGCCTTAACTCAGGCGCACTTAGAGGTCTTCCCGCTACCGTGCCGTCAGCTGACGACCTTTACCCGTTTTCTATCGTGTTTCCACGAGTGGTGCCAACAGCACCCAAAAGGGGTAGCCTGGAACTAAGAATTGTAAGAGTTGGACCAGGGGTCCTGACATGTTCTTGTTTCGGCTTCATTCTGATACTTGAAGTCATGTTTCAACTCTCCCCTTGATGGACGCCCCAAGATTGTGGAATGGGGAAGATTCTGCAGCTGCGGCAGAAACTGGACTGTAGGTCTGGCCCCACACCTGCCGGCTTTTTTTGTGCCGACACCCGTCTCTTCCTCGCGTTGCTGTACGGAACAAGGAGGATGTGTAGGCAACATTAGGAAGAAACATTTTTATGTGATTAGAGAATAGTTGGAAATCTAGAGAGGATTTGCCTCTCATCCAGCCTAGGCTAAATGATGTTCAAGTAAGAGAATGCGGTGGTGTCATATGAGAAATGCAGGTTTGATACTACACTTTTCCTCCAGAACTAGCTCCCCATCCAGACATGGTCAGTTCCACTGGCAGGTTTCTTCTTGACTCACTTGTCCCTCTGATTCAGACCCCAAGTCGTGATGAATTTTTCCTCTTACATTCTAGCACTGCCTGCATTCAGTCAGATGTTTACTGAATACATGTTATGTACCTGGAGTAAATCATTGAGGACTCTTTCTCCGGTGGAGCTTACATTCTAGTAATCTTTCTCCTGCCCCCAATTTAAGCAATAGATATTAGATTGCCTTGCAACCTTTCCAGATTACGGGTACTATTATATCTGCTCCAGACCACCCATCTCTCTATATAACTGGATTTTTCTTTTTGTTTTCTGTGTCCTGACTTCCAGTTCCCTCCTCTATAGTTGCATACACTACTGCTACAAAAGCGGGCTGTGAAACAGCAGAAATCACACTTACTCAAGACCTTCTGTGGCTTTTGGAAGCGACCAAGATAGCATTTAGGTGTACTGCTGAAGTAGGCTTATTTGACTAACCAAGTATTTAAAAGACCAAGCTTAGCAACACCTTGAAAATTTAGCCTGTACTTTGGAAACCAAGTACTGGTATTCTCACCCATTTCCCTCCAAGAAATACGTGGTCTTTAAATAGGTATAGTTCTATCAAAATCTGTTGTGTTAGTTATATCAGAAGTTACTAGTCTTTTTTCATAGAGGAGTTGACTCATGGGGAATATCATTGTGCTGATACTGCAGATCATGTAGATGTAATATTAAGTCACTTGATCAAGTGAATTGATTGACATCATTTAAAATTTATTCCCATGAAGGGGAGAATAGAAAACAGAAGTTCTTAATACTTTTAATTAAGAACATTGTGGATAGAGTCTTGTTATTGCGAGTAATGGGAAGATGAGGAAAGAGAAAACAGCAAAAGTAAATAATTGGCACATTCCTTTACTAAAGCAGATACCATAAATTATGTTTTATAATATCTGTGTATTCAAGTTGGAAGAGACAGATAGTACTTACAGTTTACTCAAGATACCTGAGAGAATTACTTGAGAACAATAATATTCTATTTTTTATTCTATGTCATGTCTTTTCCACCTACCTCTATCTTATCCGATACGTTTGATAGTGACTGGTAAGGAGTATAGCTATCATAAAACAAATGTCTTTGATATTTCCTTCCACCAACATACTGGATGCCATATTTTTAAAGACCCTTCTGATGAAAAAGATCTAATAAGATACCCTTCCCCCAGATCAAAACATTTAACAAAGTCACATGAAAGTAAGAGAAATCAGATTGGAGGCAGGGGTGATGTGGGGAGCAAGAACGGAAAAGGAACATGGAAAGTTTAAGCTGACTTTAGGGCCATCCTGGGGACTTTTGCTGAAGTAAAAGAACTTTAGGCTTTAACAGCAGCTCAATAGAATGAAAAGTAAACCTCATAAAAGGTAAGAGTAAGGGGGTGAGGAGGTAGGCTTGGCTGAGACCCCAGCATAATGCTGAAACACTTGAATCCAAAGGATAAATTATAGTCTGTTAACCAGCAAAGGGAAGAACCAGGTTAGTCTTGTTTGGCTTGGCCCTAGATGATGTAAGAAAGAACTAACGTTCTTTGGGTTCGAAGCCAATGGCCAACAAAGAATTCTTGAGATGTCTTTGGTGCAAAAAGGTGGTTTTAGTAAAGCACAGGGGCAGAACCTGTGGGCAGGAAGAGTTGCCCTGGGGTCATGAGGAGTGGTCCATAATATACTGTAAAGTTGGGAGGGGTTTAGGGAATAGGATAAGTCTCTAAGGAATTTGGAAGCAAGGTTTCCAGAACCTTGAGGGGCTAGCTATTGTTGGGAAAGGTCATTTATTACTGTTAATAAAACCTTAGTCATAAGGCCCTTCAGATGTATATCAGTGGGCCTATGCTTGGGGCAGGGGTGCTTGCCAACACGCATCTTAAGGGGTTTAGAGAATAAGTAAATTTCTTTTCTTTCTTTCTTTCTTTCTTTCTTTCTTTCTTTCTTTCTTTCTTT
>NW_022631669.1:0-36942 GCF_010015895.1 Lontra canadensis
CACACACACACACACACACACACACACACACACACACACACACACACCATGAGGCAAACTGCGGGTAACTGTAGATTTGCAGTCATTTGGTTTTCAAGTACTTCGTGAAATCAGATTTCTTGCCATCCTAGTCCAGCCTGGTATGTATTTTCGTAGTACCTTTGTTCTTGATGCTTTGAATGTGTAACAAAAAATGTGTGTTGGGCTGGAAATTATACATTGTTTATACTCTACAGGACGCCCCTCTGGATGTTCTGTGATTCCAGTGACCTGGAAGCCATTTTGTAACTTTGTAAATTGTAGTTAGCTGAGAGCAATGCAGACTTAATTCCTGTGTATAGACATGCAAATTCCATCCCATCTAGAAGAGGTTCAGTTGGCTTTCTTCTCCTACAGTGAAAGGGGTCAGTTTTACCTCTAGTTGTACATTCATTTTAATATTCCTGCTCTTTAAATATCTCATTTTTTCAACTTCTCTTTTAAACTGGTTGTGACCCAATTTCATGAGTAAAATAATATATTTTCACGTTATACCTGTATTTATGTCATGATTCTACCCTATTTTGAAAACATTTTTTTTAAAGATTTTATTTATTTATTTGACAGACAGAGATGACAAGTAGGCAGAGAGGCAGGCAGAGAAAGAGGGGGAAGCAGGTTCCCTGCTGAGCAGAGAGCCCGATGCAGAACTCAATCCCAGGTTCCTGGGATCACGACCTGAGCCGAAGGCAGAGGCTTTAACCCACCAAGCCACCCAGGTGTCCCTGAAAACATCATTTTTGAAGTTATCAAATAATTTTGAAAATTATCATCGTTTCTTTTTTTCTAAAAGTACTTATGTTACTTCTGTTTTATATTGCCTTACTATATTTTATGTAGTTTTTAAGTTGCCTCAAACTCTTTCTAAAATAAGTTAGGGCATAAATGAATAAAGATTAAGTGCTTAACAACCAAAATTTTTGTTGGCTTACTTTTTTTTTTTTTAAGATTTTATTTATTTATTTGAGAGAGGAGAGAAATCACAGAGGGAGAAGGAGAAGCGGACTCACCGCTGAGTGGAGAGCTCGATATGGGGCTTAATCCCAGGACCCTGAGATCATAACCTGAACTGAAGACAGATGCTGAACAAACTGAGCCACCCAGGTGCCCCTGTTTGCTTGTTTTTTTAACAAGCAAAATGTTTACGGGGATCTCTAGAGTTATTTCTTTGATATTCTATTTATCTGGGAACAGGAAGTTCAGGGTAAAGCTTTTTGTCTGATATGACTTTTTTTATTACGGTAAAAATATATATGTAATATACAATTTGCCATTTTAATCATCTTTTAAGGTATATACTTTTTTTAAAAAGAGGGTATGATAGTTCCTTGATAAAATACAGTTGATCCAGGGGACAGTGATGTCTTAGCTAAGCCCCAAGTTCAGAATTTGATTCCCCAATTTGCCATTGGGATGCTCCACCAGCCCGATTTCATGATTTGGAACAAAGGGCCTTAAAACCATGATGCGGTTGGGTGGGGAGACCCTGGATTACCCCACTTGTGCTGGAAACCACAAATTCTTGATTTAAATAAATTTTTGAAGACAGACTTCAGCTATGAAATTTCCTGTGATAACCATGTTTCCTGTGACAACAGTTAGTGAGGGAAACCAATCAGAGTAATCAACTTCATACAGGAAACTTGTGATATATGCCGACTGTTGGTTTTGCTCAAGGAAGCTGGGAAAAAATGAGGGAGGGACTAGCTTGCCACTGGCGAGTGTTGTAATCATCTGTATAACTCAAGGCAGAAAAAAACCCTTAGTGGTTTTAGAAAAGACTTTTTGTTTTTTCTTTAAGATTTTATTTATTTATTTGACAGAGAGAGAGAGATCACAAGTAGGCAGAGAGGCAGGCAGAGAAAGAGGGGGAAGCAGGCTCCCCACTGAGCAGAGAGCCCGATGCCGGGCTTGATCCCAGGAGCCTGGAATCATGACCCGAGCCAAAGGCAGAGGCTTTAACTCACTGAACCACCCAGGTGCCCCTAGAAAAGACTTTCATGATCTGTCAAAACTGAGGGTGTCTTGGATTGTCTGGGACAGACCCTTCATCGTTGTCATCACCATTTCATTATTTATGAAGAAAGTGAAGTGTCAGGGGCACCTGGGTGACTCAGTGGATAGGCCTCTGCCTTCGGCTCAAGTCATGATTTCAGGGTCCGGGGACTGAGTTCTGCGTTGAGTTCCACCTCGGGATCTCTGCTTAGCAGGAAGCCTGCTTCTCCCTCTGCCCTTCCCTCCCCTATTTGTGCACTTTCTCTCTCTCTCTCTCTCTTTTGCTTTCACTCTCTCTCAAATAAATAAAATCTTAAGGAAAAAAAAAAAAGAAACTGAAGTGTGATGACACTGAGACACAGGATGGACAAAGGAAGCTACTCTCCCTTTTTTCTGTTGATAAAATACAAGACTGAACATAACCCTGAGGTCATCTGTACTGTCCTGCACCTCTGCCTGAAGGAGTATGTCTTAATTATCCAGATAGTCCAGAGCACCAAAACCCTGGGCATGTGGGGCGGGTCAGGCAGGGATGGGGCTGTCCCCACTCCAGGCCACCGAATCTGCCAAAGGGAGCACGTGACTGTTCCAAAAAGGGAAGGTGTTCTGAAGACTTTCAGTGCTTTCTTTGGGACAGAAAATATGAACTAGAAGCACTCAGTCCTAACTCTCAGAGACGACGACGGGTGAGTTTTTTTTCCTTAACAGAAATAATTTTTGTAAACAACCAGTACAGTGTTTTAATAGAGACATTCTTCATAGGCAAATTGCAAACATTCCAAATTCCCTTCTGAGGAACGAACTCATAGTCTGTGTTCTGGAAAGGTACACACAGATGCTGACAATACTTCCCTTGAGAAAAATAGGTAACAGTTGGTTAGATGTCTGCCTTCCAATCAAGTCATGATCCCAGAGTCCTGGGATGGAGCCTCACATTGCGCTCTCAATGCTCCTGCTCAGCGGGAAGCCTGCTTCTCCTTCTCCCTCTCCTTCTGCCTGCCACTCTGCCTACTTGGGCTTTCTCTGTCAAACAAATAAATAAAATCTTAAAAAAAAAAATTTTGTCCCAAAGAAGTCATTTTAAAGATGGGTAAGTTTATGCACTAAGATGTTCTATGCATCATCATCCATATTAACGAAAGCAAAATTAACATAGATTAAGTGAAAAAGGGCATTTGCTTATTCAAGAAAATACTAAAGGGTTATTAGAAATTTTTACAGTTAGGGGCACCTGGCTGGTTCAGTCGGTTGGTGGCTGCCTTCAGCTCTGGTCATGATCCTGGGGTCCCGGGATTGAGCCCCATGTTGGGCTCCCTGCTCAGCGAGGAGTCTGCTTCTCCCTCTGCCTGCTGCTCGCCTGCTTGTCCTCTCTCTCTCTGTCAAACAAATAAATAAAATATTAAAAAAATAAAAATTTTTACAGTTATATATAATGTCATAGAAAGTGCTTATTATAAAACAAGTGAAAAGGATATAGAATTATAAATGGAATATGATTAAAATTATTTTAAGAACACTATGTATCAAAAAATAACATAAGGGAATTCAATTAAATATTAATGGGAGTTGTGTGTATTAGAAATTTAAGTGATTTTTTTTCTTTCTTTTACTTTAATTTTCCTGATAAAAATGAAATACTGTTTTTGAAACTAACGTCTCAGGGTGCCTGCCTGGCTCAGTTGGAAGAGCATGTGACTCTTGATATGTGGGTCATGACTTTGAGCCCCACGTTGGATATAGAGATTACTTAAATAAAAAGAAAATTTAAAAAAAAATTAAAAACTAACATTTTTTTTTTTCAGATTCTATTTATTTATTTGAGAGAGTGGGTGGGAGAGAAAGGACAAGCTGGGGTGAGGGGCAGAAGTAAAGGGAGAAGCAAACTCCCTGCTGATCAGGGAGCCAGATGTGGGGCTTGATACCAGGAACCTGGGATCATGACATGAGTTGAAGGCAGACACTTAACTGACTAAGCCACCCAGGCATCCCTAAAAACTAAGATCTTATCTTTGTTTAGCAGTTCCATGTTACAAATGCCTTTCATAAACGGTACATCATACTTAGAAATGCAGTGATCGTATGAGATAAGTAGGGCAGAAAGTATTAGTCCCAATTTACAGAAGGAGAAATTGAGGCTCAATGATTTTTCCAATATTACATTTGTCCAAGAGTCTGCATAATGGATGTGTGAAAAATAAATAATTTTTTAAAAAGATTTTATTTATTTATTTGACAGACAGAGATCACAAGTAAGCGAAGAGGCAGGCAGAGAGAGAGAGAGAGAGAGAGAGAGAGGAAGAAGCAGGCTCCCTGCTGAGCAGAGAGCCCAATGTGGGGCTTGATCCCAGAACCCTGGGATCATGACCTGAGCTGAAGGCAGAGGCTTTAACCCACTGAGCCACCTAGGCGCCCCATAAGTAATGTTTTTAAATGCCTGTGAGGAGCTCCTGGGTGGCTGAGTGGGATAAGTGTTTGCCTTCAGCTCCGTCATGATCACAAGGTTCCTGGATTGAGTACCTGAGTTGGGCTCTCTGCTCAGTGGAGAGCCTGCTTCTCTCTCTTCAGCTCCCCCTGCTTGTGCACTCTCTCTTTCTCTTCAAATACTTGACATATATGGAAACATACTTGACATGTATGGAAAGATAAAAGTCCTCAGCAGAGAGAAAGAAGCCATGTAAACCTCAGAACTAAAAAATACGTGTCAGAAATTAAAACTTCACTGGATATGCTTCATGTTAGGATGGAGAGAAGAACCAGTGAACTTGAAAGTCCATTAATAGAAATTATTTACTCTAAAGAGCAGGGGAAAAGACTGAAAAAAAAAAATTAACAGATTCAGAAACCTGCCAAAAGGTTGAACGCAAGTTTCCTTGAAGTCCCAGAAAAAGAGGTGAAAAATGTGACATAGACAAAAATTTTGAAGGTAAAAGATAACTGAAAATTTCTCAGAATTGGTGAAAGACATACATTTCGAGATACCACAAGCTCACCCATCCCCAAACAGGATAAATTAACATACAACCATTCCTAGACACTCCTCAGTCAAATTGGTGTAAAAAAGAAAAAAAAAATCTTAAAGGCAGGTAGAGAAAAAGGATACATTACATACAGGGGGGATCGCTATGGGATTCTCATCAGAAACCATAAAGTTTTTCCCATCAGAAGCCACAGACAGTGGAGGAACATATTTAAAGTGATAAAAGAATTGTCAACCAGAATTTTATAGCCTGAAAAAATTACCTTCCACAATGCAGGTGAAATAAAAGACATTCTCGAAGAAGGAAAACTAATGGAATTTGTTTCCCGCACGCTTACTCCAAAAGAAATGTGAGAAGAAGTCCTTTGGGCTGAAGAGGAGGAATTCCAGAAGGAAATCTGTATCTGCCGGAGTGAAAAAAGCAACAGAAATGGTAACTATCTGTTCATATACATATGAAATATATTGTATATAAACATAAAAGGTTATTTTTTTTTCTTGAGTACTTTAGAATATGTAACACTTTTGAAAGCAAAAATTATAACATTATCTGGTGGGTTATTCAGTATTTATACATGTGTTGTAAATGCCAACTATAGCAAAGTTCAGTGAGAGGGGAGTTAAAGGAAGTATATATATATATATATATATATAAAAGATATATAGTTGCAAGGCTCCTATATTTTACTTAGACTGCTAAATATTAACTCTAAATTGTGTAAATTTAAAAATGTATACATAAATCTAGAGTAATTATTAAAGGCGAAAGTATGAACAGATATAGTATAAAAAGCCAATAGATAAGTTAAAATGGAATACAAAAAAAATGTTTCTAATAATCCAAAAGAAGGCAGAAAAGAGGAAAACAGAAATGAAAAACAAAAGGAAGAAACAGATAACAAAATAATATAAGGGCAGACTTAAATCCAACAATGTCAATAATTACATAAATGGGGAAGGCCTGGACATACTAATTAAAAGATAGATATTGTCAGATTGAGTAAACAACAAGACCCAGCTATATGCTATTTATGAGAAACCCTTTTTAGATATGACACATACCTAGGTTAAAAGTAAAGGACGGTTAAAGATATACCATGCAAACACTAATCAAAAGAAAGCTTGGGAACTTAGACCGATATCAGAAAAAGTAAATTTCAGAACAAGGGATACTACCAAGGGCAGGAGTGATATTATACAATGATAGAAGAATAATTTACCAAGACAACATAACAATGATAACTGTGTATGTACCTAATTACCTGGCTTCAAATTGCAAAAAGCAAAGGTTGATGTAATTACCGGGAGAGAGAAAACTCTCCCTCAACCCTAACAGAATACACACTTGAGGGCACAAGAAACATTTACCAAGATAAACCATTTTCTGGGCCAGAAAACAAAACACATTTGAAAGACTTGAAATCATACCAAGTATGCTCTGGGACCATAATGGACTTCAACTAGAAATCGGTAACAGAAAGATGGCTGGAAATCCAAAAATCTATAAATGAAAATTTAATAAATATCACCTGAGTGTTTTCCCAAAGTTTTAGCAAAGCAGATCCCCATGTAGGAGAATGTTTGCTTCCTGGAGAGAACTTCTTCCTTCAAAGGTGGTTTGGAGGACAAACGAGACTCAAGAATGATCTCTGGTACAAATATCTTAGAAGAGGAAGTATATGAATAAAAATAGCGTGGGGTCTGGGACTAACTGTCTGTGTGACATTAAGGAAAATACTCCACCTCTGTCTCACTTCCCTGGGACAGAGTCACTACTGAAGACTCTAGAAGCTGAATATTGGGCTTCCAGGGCTGACACCATCACTTACCCATGTGTGATCTTAGACAATTTTTTTAATTTAATTTAATTTT
The DNA here is from genome assembly GCF_010015895.1 of Lontra canadensis. Lineage (NCBI taxonomy): Eukaryota > Metazoa > Chordata > Mammalia > Carnivora > Mustelidae > Lontra > Lontra canadensis. Next base: position 6,884 of record NW_022631669.1, read on the forward strand.
TTTCAGTGTTCCAAGATTCATGGTTTATGCACCACACCCAGTGCTCCATGCAATATGTGCCCTCCACAATACCCACTACCAGGCTCACCCAATCTTGGACAATTTAATTGACTTCCCCATGCTTCAGTTTCATCACTGGTGTAATAATAATAATAATAATAGTAATTATATAATGATAGTAATTATTATTATTATTATTCAGATCATCGTATGTCCTGGTTTATCTGGGACAGTTCTAGCTTATTGTTTGTTATTTGGCTATAATTAGTAACAGTGTCCTGATTTTGGTGATAAATTATATGCTCACTCTAATAATAGCACCTATATATTATAGGGTTGTTGAGAGGATTGAATTTGTCCTTGTGCATAGTATTTTCGAACGGTGCAGGCAGTCAGGCTCATATCCATCCTTTCGGTAAATTTGATCACCTGTGGCCCAGACACTTTCCTAGACTCGAGGCTATGGTGCGGACACCACACTCAGAGTCGGGGGCCTGGCACAGTGGTTAAGTGCACAGACTCTGATGCTAGACTACCTGAGTATGGATCCTGGCTCTGCTCTCTACTAGCCATGTGACTTTGAGCAAGTAATTTTAGTTCACACTTGTCATGTGAGTTGTTACAAAGATTGAATGGGTTACTATTTGCAAAGCACTTAAATCAATACCCGGTACATAGTAAGTCCTATATAAATATTTGTTAACTAGAACTTATATTCCCAGTGTCAGGAAGGTTAAGCACTTTGGTACATGCAATGTTTATATGTATTTGTACTGGATATTTGCTTTTCATTACTAAATTTGTCCTTTCTGGTATTTTTCTCAAAACAAAGGAAATCTCTGAAGGTCTACTGATGACTCCTCTACTTCCAGAGACAGTAGATTTCCAGGAACTTCCAGAGGACAATTTTTTTTTTTTTCTAGCTTAAAAAATATAGTCCTGGGGTGCCTGGGTGGCTCAGTTGGTAAGCATCTGCCTTCGGGTCAGATGATCCCAAGCTCCTGGGATAGAGCCCCACATCCCGCTCCTTGCTCAGCGGGAAGCCTGCTTCACCCTCTCCCACTCCTTCTGTTTGTGTTCCCTCACTCTCTGTATCTCTCTGTCAAATAAATAAATAAAATATTTAAAAAAATATATAGTCCTGTTATATTATCATGACAACTGTAGTATTATTAATATGATTCTTATAACGAGACAGGCTCAATGACTCACCAAGGTCACAGAGCATTGCATCTTTTTGATCAAGTCTTTGGCAAAGCTGTTAAGGTGAGTGTTGCATTTCAGTGTGTTTCTAGAGGACAGCAAGCAAGCTTCATTTGCTGAACCAGGCCAGAGCAAGTTCAAGTAACATTATCAAAACCAACATGAAGCAGCTAGATTGTTCCATTATCCGAGATAGAAAAGCTGTAATAATGAAACCTTAATTCAAACACAGGCAGTCTAGCCCTGGAGACCATCTACAGAAAATTGCTACAATAGGGAGAGAAGAGATCCTGACGTGGCTGAGTGCTATAAATACACTAGTCGGCCCTCCCTGTCTTGGGATGGGGCAACACCCTCTCCAAAGTGTGCCACCTGCAGCCTAACTATATCTGCCACAGGTTAGAGACCCTTTCCACCCATCAACTCTGAGCCTTGGATGGATTTCGTGCATCACTCTTTCCAACATCCATACACCCAGGGAATGCTTTATTTTCTAAGAGACTCCAACAATTCCAATGTCTAATGCATGCAGGTCTAATTCAGGCTTTGGCGGCTGTAACCTGACTATAGTGACATTTCTATGCCATAATATACGCAACCAATGCACTCAGCAATGCTCCCTCCTCACCCCCAGCCTCTTGGAATGTGCAAAATGTGCCTGTTAAGTAGCATAATCCTTTTTACTTGGAGTGCCTTTCCCGCCAGAGCCTTGCAAGCACTCACCGCTAATGGCCTGTTTTTAAGGATCTCCTTGAGACCAGAGATGGCACCTGGGCCTTAAACCTAACAACATCAGAGCCTATCCCTGTTTCATACATTTCGGATACGCTCAGAAAGAGGCCCTGAAAAATGGACTATCTTACCTTGGTTTCTCATTCAGAAGATGCCCCTCTCACTTCAGCCGAAGCTGCTCCTGCTGATGGTGCATCTGACCTCAAGCGGGTCGCTAAGATCCCAGGCGCAGGCGGTCAGCCTCTGACCCGGGCCCCAGCCTCCTCTGGATAAATGTGCGCTCTTTCATGGACCTAAAAGGAGAGGAATCAAGAGCACAGACTAAAAATTTCAGAATGGTAAAAAAGAGGAAGAATCAGACATTTTTCTCTTCGAATACTGATTATTTTAAATGTGCAATTTAAGGATGCATTGACCCTATAAGCAAGCAAGGAAAACTTGTTTTCCTTTCTTCATTCTCTTCCTGGACTCCCTTCCAGCTAATAGCTCAAGCCAGAGGTGGAGCCCCATTGAGTGAAAGTGCTAGAAATCCCATGAATCACTCAGTGGGTGGCTTTGAATTAATTGTTAATCTGGAGGTGGGTGTTACTTTTTCTACCACTAGAGCAAGAGAGGGAACACTAGCAGGGAGAGTGGGAGAGGGAGAAGCAGGATTCCTGAAGAGCAGGGAGCCCGGTGTGGGACTCTGGGATCATGACCTGAGCCGAAGGCAGGCACTTAACCGACTGAGCTGCCTAGGTGCCCCAGAGTTTCTAACTCTTGGGATGACAGGCAAAAACACTTATGAGAGAAAGCAAAGGACAACAGGATAAAAAATCTGAGATATGCTTTCTCGCCTGGAGTCCTTCCTGTCTTCATGCCAATGGGGAACAGCAGAATCATCCACGACCCATTTATAATTTGTGGTAGTGAAACCAGGAGCTTTGGGGGATATCAGTCCTGAGCAAAGGCAAGAGTAGCAAATCTTGATCAATTTTGCAAAATACACAGGATTTTAAAAAGTGGAAATTTTTGTTGCTAAACTCATACGGCTTTACTTAGGGTAATTTTTAAAAGTAAACGTTATGCTTTCAGTTGTGTTCGCAGCGGCCGCCGCGCCTTCTCTAGCTCACCGAGCTCCAGCCGAAGGAGAAGTGGGGTAAGTAAGGAGGTCTCCCTATCATCGCTCCTACAAGGCACAGACTCCCCGCAAATTAAGCACCGAGGAAGCAACTGGCTACAAAAGCCACCTGCAAGAGTGCGCCCTCTACTGGAGAGATGAAGAAACCTCGCCGTTACAGGCTCGGTACTGTGGCGCTCCGCCGAAAGGAGACGTTAGCAGAAGTCCCCTGAACTTCTGATCCGCAGACTTCCTCTCCAGCGTCTGGTGTGAGAAGTCGCTCAGGACTTCAGAACAGATCTGCGCTTCCAGAGGGCAGCTATAGGCGCTTGGCAGGAGGCAAGCGAGGCCTCTCTGGTGGGCCTCTTTGAAGACACCAACCTGTGTGCTATCCATGCCAAGCATGTAACAGTTATGCCAGAAGACGTCCTGCTAGCATGCCGCGTAGGTGGAGAATGTGCTTAAGAATCCACTATAGTGGAAAAAAAAAAAAGAATCCACTATAGTGGAAAACATTTCATTCTTTAAAAAAAAATCTCCCTGTTATTGGTAGTTCTGAACGTCAGATATTTTTTCCCACAGGGTCAAAAGGTACCTAAGTTATGACTGCAAGTGGAAAATAAGGGACAGAAATCAGGTATTGGCAGTTTTTCCATTTTCATTTGTGTGTGAATCTTTAATATGACTGAGGGGACATAAAGCATTAATGCAAATAAAAATGTTCCAGTGAGCACGTTTCAGCAGTTCGTCTTTATAACAATTATAAATAAATCTGTTAAATTTTTCTGGACAATGCCAACATTTGGATTTTTTTTTAAAACGACTCAATTTCTTACTGACAGCAACTAAATGGTGTTTGTAGCATTTTTATCATACAGCAGATCTATCCATTTGCTATACTTTTTTTTTCTTTAAAAGATTTTATTTATTTGACAGAGAGAGATCACAAGTAGGCAGAGAGAGAGAGAAAGGAGGAAGCAGGCTCCCTGCCTAGCAGAGAGCCGGATGAGGGACTTGATCCCAGAACCCTGAGATCATGACCTGAGCTGAAGGCAGAGGCTTAACCCACTGAGCCACCCAGGTGCCCCCATTTGCTATACTTTTCTGAGTTGTCCTACATGCAAGTATGTTTTTAATGTTGTCTGTCTTCTGTGCTGTTCCTGTAAGTTTGCTTTTAAAATACATTAAACTATAAAATATTAAATGTTAGGGGCACCTGGGTGGCTCAGTGGGTTAAAGCCTCTGCCTTCCGCTCAGATCATGATCCCAGAGTCCTGGGATCAAGCCCCGCATTGGGCTCTCTGCTCCGCGGGGAGCCTGTTTCCCTTCCTCTCTCTCTGCCTGCCTCTCTGCCTACTTGTGATCTCTGTCAAATAAATAAATAAAAATCTTTAATAAAAAAAATTAAATGTTATAATGTTATAAGGGAAAATTCCCTTTAGATTTAAAAAGAATACATATATCATATATACTTACCTTTATATATAATATATATGTATATTTGTTGTTGTTGTTGTTGCAGGAGTTACTTTTATTTGGGACACTGGCAGAACCACATGTTACTGGTCTATATAACACTGATTAATGCCCGCTCAATGGCAGAAAATCAAGGGTGAGGGATTTGGTGTTGTCAGTGAACTGACCACATTGGGCTGGAGGATTTTCCCCAGAGCAGTTCTCACTGTCACCTAATGTAGCAACCAAAGAAAAGCTTAGAGTATCTCTGTGCTTCTTCACCAGAGGCAGAGGGGACTCAATCAGAGTACAGGTTTCCTTAGCTATCTGAAACCAGAGTGTTCTTTTTTTTTCTCTTTCTTAAAAAAAAAAAAAAAAAAAAAAAGATTTTATTTATTTAAGAGAGAGAGAGTGAGAGCAGGGGTAGTGGGAGAGAGAGAAGCAAGCTTCCTGCTGAGCAGGGAGCCTGATGTGGGGCTTGATCCCAGGAGCTTGGGATCATGACCTGAGCCAAAGGCAGGTGCTTAATGACTGAATCCCCCAGCGCACCCCTGGAACTAGAGTGTTTTTATGAAACCTTCAGAAAGCAGGAATGGCATAAATTGAAGAAACTGTTACCATTAATTTATATGGTAAATTTACTGAGCATTCCTAGACCAAAAACATAACCTCTCTTAGGTTTTTCTGATGCCTGAGGACACATCTTGCTAACAGATGCAAAAAACAAATCAAGATAAAGCAGAGATGCTCACGGACACGGTCAAAGCCAGGCCGCTTGCACAGAAGTGCCTCCCAGGGAAGGATACGAGCCTCACCGCAAAACAAATGCCAAATACTATTTTCACTTTTTGCCTTTTTCCCTAAAAGCAAAAATGCTCTCCAGATTACGTTCAGTTACCGAAAACCTGTGCTTAGGGAGCTCTTTCCTCACAGTGGTGTGCTGGGCACTGCCGCACAGCTGGAGATCCCTGCATTACAGGAGCCGCGGCAGGAGCGCTACACGTAGGGGCTGGAGTGGAGCCAGCAGGTGAACCCACACGGAAGCTTCCTCTGAGTTCCTTCTCAACGCCAGCAACTCCAGTGCTGCGGTCTGGTCTTCTCCCTTTCTGCGATGAGATCCATCCAAGGGGCCACGAGGTGTGGACTGCATTTACTGCTCAAATGCCCGGCAAATCCGCGCATTTACCTGCTCTAAAAATACTGTGAGTGAAAAGGCGCCTGCGTGGTGCAGTGACTTCAGCGTCCAGCTCTTGATTTGGGCTCAGGTCCTGATCTCAGGGTCATGAGTTTGAGGCCATAGTGGACTCCATGCTGGGCTTAAAACCTACTTAAAAAAAAACCACAACTGTGATTTAAGGTTGTGCTAATAGAGCATGTCAGTCTCTGGAGCTTCCTGGCATTCAGAAGCAGAGGATTAAGTCAGGCCAGACTAAATAATCAGGTTTTTCTGCTATAGCTCTGTACTGTTTACAACATTATTTTTTGGTGCCTCCTTCTGCAGTACATATATTAAATTCTTTTTAGCAGCATCCTGTTATTTGGCAGGCAGCCTTGTTTGGTGGAGAAGATAGGCTTTGGAGTAAAGCAGGCCTATGTTTTAATTCTGGTGCTTCTACTCAGCAACTCTAGAACCTCAGGAGCTGAACGCTTTACCCCTCTAACCTCTGTTCCTCATTAGTAAATATGGGTGATGCTACCCAGCTATGAGGAGTGCAAGTGATAACCACATTTGAGTTCTTAGTAGAGTGGGTGGCCTCAGGAGCAGATTTTGAGAGCCAGAAACCTGGTAACTAATATCTTACTGAATGTTGTTTTCTTAAATAGGACATAAACCTCCCCATTCATACTGATGTGTCTTGCTTTTATTCTTTTTATGACTACCAGAGTTTTTTAATTACTTCCTTGACAAAATCTCCTGTCTTTAGTTATTAACTTTTTTTCACTATTATGAATGGCATTTTTATAAAGTTTATAAATTTTAACTTGGCAGAGCAAGGCAGTTGATTTGTGTGGATTTCTCTTATAGTCTGTGACTCTCACTAATTTTTCATTTCCTTCATTTTGTAGTTGTGTTTGTTGATTTGCTTAAGTTTATAAGTAACAGTGTAGCAGGTACATGAGGGAGCTCAGGCTGGAAAGTTTACCATCTGGTACAGGAGTATTGATGTATTTTGATGATTGGTTCAGCCCTTTTGGTGTAGACGAGCTCAGGATCAGCCTTATTCTTAAGTAATAGAAAATCAACTGGTCATGTCTAGTGCCAAGCCGCTGATTAAAACTTTATGTCTTATATGAGGCAAAATGCTAAACTCCATTTCTTATTAAAGTCTTTCCTCTTCCCCAACTGAAGAAAGGGAAAATCAGCTTCTTTCTTTCCTTGCTTACCTTCTGCTCCCCTCTTTCCCAGTCACCAGCATGACTCTGACAACTCCATGACTGGCACGGTTGTGGGCCATGGAGGCAGCTGATTAGAATCAGGGAAGGTGGGACTTCACAGGCACAGATGTAATCTGGAGCCGGTGTCCTTGACGTTGGCAGTATAGAAGACAGTATGTGAAAAGTAGATAGCTACTGGCCTTCATTTCTAGGACGGTAACACACCAGAATGTTTGTTAATAGGGGCTCTGGTTATGATCGAGTAAGTGGCAGACGGACTCAAATGTGGATATTGCCACCCACTGGGCACAGAGTGTAATGCAGCACTTTCTCAGAGCAAAATGGACTATAGTCTATACTTTCAAAAAAGACCATTAAAAAAATGGATGAGGCAACATGTCTGCCTCCTTTTTAAAATAGTTTGGTAGAAAGAATGAAGACTTGCTAAAATGGGTGTATGTGTATTTACAATAATCTTCACCGGTCAAACCACATTACCAAGAAATGCAAAGCACATAGAAAAAACAAAGAAAAGAAAACAGAATTCCTCTGCTCTATTACAATTATGGTTAAAAGTTTGGTGTGTTTCTTCTAGCATTTTTCCTGTAACAATATTAATTACTAGGTAGGGGCATCTGGCTGGCCCAGTCAGTGGAGCATGCAACTCTTGACCTGGGGTTGTAAGTTCAAGCTCCATGTTGGATATGGAGATTACTTAAAAAAAAAAAAAAAATCCTTAAAAATAATTACTGGGGCATTCAGCATGCTCATTTATATGCCAAATATTTTTTTTAAAAAAAAAAGATTTTATTTCATTTGAGAGAGAGAGAGACAGACAGACAGACAGCATGACCGGGGAGAGAAAGGAGCAGACTCCACACTGAACAAGGAGCCTGACACGAGGCTCCATCCCAGCTCCCTGAGATCATGACCTGAGCCAAAGGCAGATACTTAACTGACTGAGCCACCCAGGTGCCCCAGGCCACATGCTTTTTAAAATGCTTTCACAATATTCTCTTTGGTTAAGTGTCTGACTCTTGGTTTCAGCTCAGATCACGATCTCAGGGTTGTGTGATCGAGCCTCTTGTAGGGCTCTGTGTCCAGCAGGGAGTCTTCTTGAGATACTCCCTCTCCCTCTGCCCCATCTCCCCCTGTTCTCTCTCTAAAAAAATAAAAATCTTTAAACAAATAAAATATTAGCTCAACAGATGAATGAATAAATAAAATGTGATACACACACACACACAGGAATATCATTCAGCTTTAAAAAAGGAAAGAAATTCTGACACATGCTATAACATGGATGGGCCCTGAAAACATCAGGCTAAGTGGAATAAGCAGACACAAAAGGACAAACGTGGAAAGATTCCACTTACACGAGGCGCCTGGAATAGGCAAATTCCTAGAGAGAGAAAGTAGAAGAGGGGTTGCTAGGGGCTGGGGGAAGGGGAATGGGTAGGTTTTGTTTAATGAGTAGAGGTTCTGTTTGGAATGCTAAAAAAAGTTTTGGAGACGGATAGTGGTGATGGCTGCACACTATTGTGAAGGTACTTAATGCCACTCAGTTGTACACTTAAAAATGGTTAAAGGGTAAATTTTATGTTATGCATATTTTACCACAAAAACATATTCTCACTCAAATCTCCTTATAATCCTATGAGTTACACAATAGATGGATTTGGCCCAGGCCATCTGACTACAGAGCCTGGGTTCTTTGCCCATATTTTTAAAAAGATAGAGGACGGTGTAAAGAAAAACTCCGCATACACAACACCGGGCTTCAACAGTTACCTGCTTATGGCTACACTTGTTTCCTCTGTTGCCCCACCTACCCTTGCCCTACCCCTAGGCTATTTTGATGCAAATCCAGACATCATATCATTTAATCTGCAAATGTATACCTCTAAAAGAATAATTTTTAAAAAAAAACCAGTACTGTAGCACCTAAAAAAAAAAAAAGTAACAATTGTTTACTATTGATTATGCTATTATTGTTCGCATTTCTCCTATTGCTTATAAACTAGGACCCAAATAAGACCCACACACATCACAATTGGTTGAGGTTTCTGAGTCTTCTAACAATAAGTTTCCCTCTGTCTTTCGTTGTTGTTCTTATAAGGTTTTGTTGTGGGTGGTGGTTGGTTGGTTGGTTTTATTCTGTTGCTTTGTTTTATGTTGTGTTCATTTGTTCTGTGGAGTTTCCCACAGTTTGGATTTTGTTTACTGCATCTTTTGGAGTTGTTGAATGTGTTCCTTTGTCCTCTGTTTTTTCCATAAATGGGTGGTTAGATGTGGAGGCTTCACCAGTTTTAGGATCTGCTGCTTTGGGAAGAAGTCATAGGTGGTGCTCTGTATTCTTGTCAGTAGGCACGGAGTATCCAGATGTCTGTGGCATTTTTGTGATGTTAGCTGTCATTGATAATTATTGTCCAGATCCATTAATTCACGGAGGATTGGGGAATGATGGAGTTCTCCCTTAATGTAATAGCTGGAATACTTTTATAAAGAAAAATTTTCCTTTATCAACTTCTTGGTTACCAAGGTAAAAAGTTTGTACAAGAAGGTCAGAATACTTGATCATTTCCCTTTATTTATCTGTCTTCAAAATACTGTGCCAGTTTCCTGGCAGTGAGCTCTGTTTGTCTTAGTATCATTTTGAACTTAAGCTTTTAAACATATTTGATGTGTTTCAATCTATTGTAGTTACTGTGGTAGACCATGGCCCATGTCCCGACCCCAGGAACCTATGAATATGTTCCATTATATGGCAAGGAGAAATTAAAGCAGCAAATGGAATCAAAGTTGCTAACCAGTTGACCTTAAAATAGGGAGATATCCTGGATTACTTGAGTGGGCCCAATGTACTCACAAGGGTCCTTAAACATGGAAGAGGGAGGAAGAAAGAGGAGGTCAAGAGTGTTGGGATCTGAGGACCGAGCATTTGCATCTTCAAAAAGATGGAGGAAGGTGGTCATGAGTCAAGGACTGCAGGCAGTCCCCTTGCATTTCTTGGAAAGTCATGCTGGTAAAGACAAGCTGGAAAAGGCAAGGAAACAGATTTTCCCCTAAGGCTTCCAGAAAGGAATGCAGTCCTGCTGACTTCTTGATTTTAGCTCAGTGAGACCTGTGTTGGGCTTCTAACCTATAGAACGGCAACTTTGTGTTGTTTCAAACAACTAAAGTGTGGTAATTTGTTATAGCAACAACAGAGGACTAGTACAGTTACTATCCTTACTGATGTTCATATTGATTTGTCTTGGCCAGTTACTATCCTTTTCAAACTGGCTTCCAGATCCTTGAGTTTCTTGCTTTCTGGTATGACAAGATGTTTCTGGCTCACCTACTGGTAAACTCTTTGAGTTTGACTTCTACCTAAATTTATCTTGTTCTCTTGACTGTAACCAGTAATCTTAAACAGGAAAATCCAGTCCTTACAGTTTGTGTCTTCTCTGTAGCGCTTGACACTACTCCTTTCCTTTCCAAAAGACATCTCTCCTCCCCTATGATAGGGCCACAGGATCTTGGTGCATTGCCTTTTCTGGGTCGTGCTTCCTAACCCCCTAAGGCTGTCCTCAGGCTTCATTTTTTCTTTCTCCACATGGGTCCTTACTAATCCTATTCATGCAATATTCCCCCCATGCCAGTGGTTCCTTAACCTGTATTTCTCTCCCTCCTCTCTCCTCGTACCATAAAGGACCTCGTCTCCAACTGCTTGTCATTGGTAGCTGTCACCTATATAAATGGCCTGTACCTCAAATTCATGGCAAAACCTTAACTGCTATAGTCCCTCATCTCTTTTTTTTTAATTTCTGCTGATGGTTCTCTTTGACCCTCAAACTTGGGTGCTATTTTAAAATCTTCCTTGTCCTGAGACCCTCCTAAAACAAGAAATATAATTGCCACCAAATAGTTATAATATTTTCACTTTCATTTTGTCATAAGAAATAAGAATTTTTAAAGTTTGTTTTGCCCTTGAGCATCCGTTTATGGACACTGACCTCCCATGAGAAGCCAAATAATCTCCAGAGGTTGCTTTGTGAGCAGGGACCTAGAGCATGGGGGTTCAATGGTTGGAAGAGTTAATGGTGTTCAGCGAGGATGATGTGAGTATTTGGGTCTTCTCACGGGACGGCAACATTTGAAGTCTTTGCTAAGCCTCCCTCTTCCCTGAGAAAGCTTAGGTGATTCCTACCAACGCTTCTGCAACCTTTCTACGTGCCCCTGCCTAGCCAAACCTTTTTTGATTTCCTTAGAAATATTAGTGTCATTCAGGCATTAAAAAAAATCACAAATTAACTGAGACTGGCATCTACTAAATTAGGGGTAGATATAAGTTCCTGTTTAACACTTGATATAACTTTTAAGAAATAACACTTGAGGGGCAATTGGTTAAGCGGCAGAGTCTTGACTTGGCTCAGGTCATGATCTCAGGGTCCTGGCATCAAACGCTGCCTCAGTCTCCCCACTCAGCAGAGAGTCTGCTCAAGGATTCTCCCTCTCCTTCTGCCCCAGCCCCTGCTATCTCTCTTTCTCTCTCTCAAATAAACAAATAAATCTTAAAAAGAGAGAGAGAAAAATATCACTTGAAAGCTGCTATTTGTATGTACGCCACGATGCTAGATGCAGGCCTTAGTGGCCCTGTGGATCATTGTGGAGCTTAGCGCCCTCTTGTGTTCGCTACAAAGCCAAGCACGGCGGCTCCCCAGGATTTTGCCCATCATATTTAGAACGGTATCTCTTATTTTATAGAGTGTCTGAATTTGGCTATCGGTTCTTAAAAGGACCCTTCACTCTGAGAATCATGTACACAGAGCCAGCTCTAGGAAAAACTGAGGATGTAAAATTATTTAGCTCCTTTATTTTCTCTTTCATCCTAGTCTCTCTCCCAACAATTTCTTTTCCCCCATTTTATTCCCTCCAGAGCTCCCAGATTATATCTGATCCTGTGACTTATTAAGTCATAAATTTACATATTTGTTTATGCTTCCAAGAAATGTTTTCATATATTGGGCACCAAACCCTGTTGTCTCGCGAGAACCAAAGAGAACTCAGTCGGCTGCGTCAGATGATGAAGAGCACGGAGGGGAGAGAGGAGGGCATGAGGAAGAGGGGAGCTGGGAGGCAGTTCTACTTCTCTGTGACCTCCAGATAATGTCCAGTGTTCTGAAAGAGTCTGGAAAATGACTAAACACAGGTGGGGGAAATGACTTGACTGACAGCTATGGGCTTTAAACCTCTATCACCATACTCACTAGCTGTATAAACTGAGACGAATTATTTAATCTTCCTGAACTCTAATTTCCTAATCTTTAAAATAGGAATAATATCTACCTCACAGGGGTATTAGGAGGACTACATCAAATAATGTATGTTGCATGTTAATAGTATACGAAATGTATACAAAAAATTAATGTTGAATTTTAAAAAACAGACATGAGGCAAACATAACACTCAAAGGCCAATTCAGGACAATATGAAATTGCTTATTTTTGTACTGAATGATTCAGAGAGAGAAAAGGACATATTGCTCTGGTAAATGGTTATTTAAAAATAAAGTGTCATAGCTCTAGGATCCAAAGGGAAAAACGTTTAACCTCAGAAAGAGCTGGCTTTTTAGCCAAAAGCATGGAACTAACTGTAAAGAAAGGGACAGGTTCACAAACTCTTCCAGAATCTCAAAACGGCAATGACAGCTACAAATCAAAGAAAAGGACATTTGTACCCTAGCTCAATGTTAAGGCCCCACCAAATATCCAGGATATACTAAACAGGATTAAATTATACACAGTCATGAAATTCTTTGGCTCTCCCTTCAGAAAACTTAAATAAACATTAATTTTGAACTTCGTGTAAGGCCTTTAATGGACATGCCAGTCCCAGGGACTGCCATGCCCACAGTTATTTCCTCCTTGAGAGTCCCAAGCTAACTGAAGTAGGCTCTTGCTAGATTGTTTTTGTGTTAAAGAAGACCACCAATTAGGACAGAGGTGGGCACCTGGAAACCTACTATGAAGTGGCTTGGTTTAAAACAGTTCTACTTAACAGGAATAATTAATAAGGTAATTGGACTTTCTCCCTCGGATGGTTGAATGAGAGTCAGCTAATTGGTAACAGGTGTAGACAAGACATTAAAGAGAACCAATATAAAACAGAAGTCATATTAATGACGGCATGTTAGGTTAACATCCTTATATCCAACAATTCCTGCTGGAGGCGCAACGTGTTAATGTGGCCCCTAGAGCTAGCTTAGACTGTGAATGGTGCTATTCTTTGAAGCCTGAATGATAATGGCCTCCATCCTTGCAATGAGTTTTTTCCAGTAAACCCCCACTACGTGAGATATTGTGAGATCTCTGGTTCATGCAATCAGAGAGTAATTAACAACAGTCTGGGGATTGAAATTAAAGGAGACAGTCTCTACCATCATTAAACTTAAGTTATGGTTGGGGAGACCATGCATATTGATTCATGGAACGTTAAGTGCTAGGGATACAAAGATAAATAGAACACAGACCCTCTGCTCCAGTGGGAAATGGGCAGTGTGAAGGGGATGTTCAGCATGCAGAAGGGATAGGGGTGAGGCAACTCACTAATGGGTGTACCAAGAATCTGGGTTTTTTTTTTTTTAGAGACAATGAGGTACATAAAAGCCTCAATCTTCTTTGTGTGTTCTCAGCCACTAACTGGTCTTTAGGTGTAATAGTCCTAAATTTTGTTATCAGCGACTACAATTGTTCTGTGTGTCACTGCATTTTAACTGTTCATTCAGGGTGATGGACTAACTCTTTGTCGTCCAGTCTCTTTGGGGGTGGTTCCGATGACTACAGTGGGTTGAGGTTAGAAATTGTTTGTGGCATCAGACACTGAGAATTAGGGGCCGAGGGCAAAGCTGTGTTTGAAAGAGTAAGGGCTTTGGACTCAGACTTGACTTTGAATCTTAGTTCTACCACTTACTAATGAGCAATGTAATGTTTCTCAGCTTCATTTCCTGACAAAGTGTATTCAGTAATCCCCCCAGCCCTACCATGCATAGGGCTGTTGTGTTAAATGAGACCAAGCATAGAAAACACCTGATACCCATGCAACTGGAGCACAAAGTCTCAGAACTATAAAATAGCTACCATTTCCGTTTTTAATAAAGATCTTTGACCCTGCTTACCAACAGAGTCACAAACTGACTCATTTATAATTTACGGAAGAGAACGCAACATACGAAAGGGCTATGAAGGCTTTTATTTCAGGAATAATTGGAAAGACAGAAGGAAATATATCTATGAATGTCAAAATGAGCCTTCTTTCATGCCTGATTTGGAACTGACAAAGCACTTCAGAATTATCAACAGGGAGAGAGGAGGAGGATTTAGAAGGCAGGCAATACTACTTTTCAGAAAACAAAACAAAACAAAGCAAGCCTACATGGTTTCACTCTGGCCTGGGATGCAGAGGGACACTGGTGTGGGGTCTGGAACTAAACACTGGCAGGTTGCAGGGAAGGAGAGAAGTCAGCCCTCTGTCATTGAAGCAGGACTCAGATGCCAGGCAAGTTCCTGTAGAGGCAGGTCCCAGGATGGAGCGGGAGGAGAGCAGTTCGGGGGGCCTGCTGCTCACCTCTCACTGATGGAGACCTGCCACGAAGTAGATTGCAGCTACTGTTTGAAGATAATGGAGAAGAAACCAGGTCTTGAAAAGATAAAATCTTAGAGAAGGGAGGATTTGAGAGAGAAATGAGCCCACGGTGTGTAGCCACGTTTTCTTTCTGGGCAATGACTCATTCTGGGCGTGGGTCAAAAAGTCTAAGAATCCAGGGGAAGTACTTGGGCAGAGGGCCTCTACTAAAAGGTAAGAAACTTCTCCGGGATGAAGAAATGAAAAGTAGAAAATGGAAGGCTGAATGTCTCTAAGAAGGGGCAAAATGTATACCAACATCCTGCCTTTAAGACATTTGCCAAATTTTTAAGCTGACCAAAGTTAAGGAGCCAAGCAGACAGGCTCTAATGAGCCCGACGGAGTTTGTGTCAGTCTAGGAGTGCTGAGCAGACAAGGGTAGAGTTCAAGACTCACCTTGGGATGAGCCCAGTCAATTCCCCACACTCGATCTCATCCAAAAGGCTTCTGGAACCCTAAAAGGCTACACTTTAACACCAGGGTTGAATCAGATGTAGAAAAAGCCTTTCCAAAATTTCAGTCCAGCCTTGAGCCAGCTCAGTCTCTAAATAGATTGAGATAATCAGCCTCCGTTCTAACTACCCTGCAAAGAAAGAGTGAACTTCCTCTGGAGGAAGATATCATCCAGAGCCACCATAATCTTTAATGCTCTATGTCAGCCTTCAATGAAAAATTACTTGGCATGTCCCTAGGCATGTGAGGTGGAAAACCATAATCACCTGTGACCAACAAAGAATAACCAGCCCCTAAAAAGGAAGTAGGCCATCAAGGTGTTATCAATAGAGTTGTGAAAAGGATTTAAGCTCCCTGGTTAGCTTTTTGTAAAAAGGTCACAGGCAACCCTGTTGGGAACCCTCTCACTCTTGAGAGCTCTATCTGTATCTTCACATAATATACTTCAGACACACACACACACACACACACACAATTACTTGGCATGTCAAGAGAAAGGTCAAAATGACTGAAAATTGATGGGAAAAAAAGAAGACAATAGATCTGTAAGTGATCCAGATACTGACACTACCAGCCAAGGACTCTAAGTCTTACAATTAAGGACAAAAAAGAGTCATATCTTGAAGATACAAAGATTGCAATAAAGTAATATTTACAGTAAAGCAAATGAATTTTTTGGTTTCCCAGTGCATATAAAGGTTATGTTTATATTATACCATAGTCTATTAGGCGTGAAATAGCCTTACCTCTTAAAAATATGTACACACTTTAATTAAAAATACTTATTTCGGGGTGCCTGGGTGGCTCAGTGGGTTAAAGCCTCTGCCTTCGGCTTGGGTCATGATCTCGGGGTCCTAGGATGGAGCCCCAGGTTGGGCTCTCTGCTCAGCAGGGAGCCTGCTTCCCTTCTTCTCTCTCTGCCTACTTGTGATCTCTGTCAAATGAATAAACAAAATCTTTAAAAAAAACCCCAAACTTTATTTCTGGGGCACCTGGCTGGCTCAGTAAGCAGAGTGTGTGACTCTTGACACATTCAAGTGTGTGGGTTAGAGCCCCACATTGGGTGTAGAGATTACTTATAAATAAAATCTTAAAAAAAAAAAAACCTTTATTGCTAAAAAATGCTTTCAGTGCGTTGTCATCCTTTTGCTGGGGGAAGGTCTTGCCTCCGTGTTGACGGCTGCTGCCTGATGGGCTAGTGGTTGCTTAAGGTCAGATGGCTATGACAATTTCTTCAAATAAGAGCATAGGGAGGTTTGCTACATCAACTGACTCTTCCTATCATGAATGATTTTCTTGTAGCACGCGATGCTGTTGGATGGCATCTTTACCCACTGTAGAACTTTCAGAATTGGAGTGAATCCTCTCAAACCCTCCTACAACTTTATCAACTAAATTATGGTCTAAATTCTTTGTTGTCATTTCAACAATCTTCACAGCATCCTCATCAGGAGTAGGTAAGATTCCATCTCAAGCAATTACTTTCTTTGCTCATCCATAAGAAGCAAGTCCTCATCTTTTCCTTTGCATTCACAGCTTGACTATTTGGCACAAGAGGCCTAGCTTTTGGCCTGTCTCAGCTTTTATGACATGCCTTCCTCACGAATCTCAGTCATTGCTAGCTTTTGAATTAAAGTGAGAGACTGATTCTTCTTTTCACTTGAACATTGAGAGTTCACTGTAGGGTTATTAATTGGCCTAACCTCAGTACTGCTGCCTTGGGGAAAAAGAGGCTCCAGAAGAAGGAGAGAGATGGGGAAACAACCAGTGGAACAGTCAGTCAATTGAGAACTTCTCAATTAAGTTCTCCATTTTAAATGGGTGTGGTTTCTGGCACCCCACCCCCAAACAATTATAATAGTAACATCAGTGATTACTGGTCACAGATCACTGTAACAAATGTAATAATATGGTAAAATTTTAAATATTGCAAGAATTATTGAAGTGTGATATAGAGACACAAAGTGAACGAATGCTGTTGGAAAAATAGTGCCAATAGACTTGCTTAATGCAGGATTGGCACAAACCTTTAGTTCGTGAAAAAGAAAAATGTAGTATCTGCAATGTACAATAAAATATGATATGCCTGTATATTTCACCAGGGAATTGGAAATTAAAATGATCATGACTGGAGTGGTTTAATATAGGGGGCAGGGAAACGAGTTTTAAGAGTATGGCAGGCTTGCTTAACCTTGGCCGTATTAACACTTCAGGCCAGAGAATTCTTTGTTGTGGGGGCTGTTCAGAGAACTGCAGGATGTTCAGGAGCATCCTTGGCCTCTACCCACTAGATGCCAGCTGACAGCATCCCTCCACAGTGGTAACAACTAAAGATGTCTCCAGGCATTTGCCAAATGTCCCCTTCCCTTGCCCAAGGTGGCACATTTACCCCCAGTTGAGAATCATTGTGCTACTACAATAACACAGATGGAAGATAAGGCAGAAAAAATTAGGAACTGATTTGAATGACAATTCATACATAGAAATGAAAATACAAAGTGGTGAGTGAAGAATGATAGAGTGGGGCAAATCTAGGATATATGACTAACCATATAATTCATATTTTGGATGCTATAATATTCAAGATAGGAAATATAAAAGGATCATGTTTCGGGGAAAAGTTAATGAATTTATTTTGGGATATGTTATATGTGCCTGTATCAGTTTCCTTTTGCCATTGTAACAAATTACCATAAACTTCAAATCTTATAGTTCTGGAGGTCAGAATTCCAAAATGGGTCTCAGTGGCCTAAAATCAAAGCATTGGAAGGGCTGGTTTCTTCTGGAGATTCAAAAGAGGAATCCATTTCTTGTCTTTTCCAGCTTCTGGAGGCTGCCAGCATTTCTTGGTTTGTAGCCCCATCACCCCAATCTCTGCTTCCATTGTCATATTGCCTTCTTCTCTGACTCATCAAGCCCACCCGAATAATTCAGGATAAATTCTCCACCTCAAGATCCTTAACTTGATCACATTTGTAAAGTCCCTTTTGCCATATGAGATAGCATTCATAGGTTCCAGGGATTAGGGCGTGGACCTATTTCGGTGGCCCTTTTTCCGCCTACTGCAATGCCTAGGAGATAATCCAAATAAAGATGTCCAAAAGACAGTTGAGCATATGGCTTTTGAGTTCAAGAGGGATTTAGACTGTAGTTATAGATATGAAGTCACTGGCATGTGTGTGGCTATGCCAAAGGAGGAAATGTAAAGAAAAATATCAAAGAGGGAACTGTGGGGAGTACTCTTATTATAAGAGGTGGGCATCCGTTAGGATTAGAAACAGCTGCATATAACAGAAACTTAAATGACAATGGCTTAAATAAGAAGGAAGTTTATTAAACTACTAAAGAAGTCTGGGTTAGTATGGCACTTTGACCACATTATCAATGTGCTAGTTCCTCCTATCTTTCTGCTCTGCCATTCTAAGGTGTATGGCTTCCATCTCCAATGATGCAACATAGTAAAAAATGGCTGCCAGAGTTTTGCCATCCTATCTAGCTTCTAGGCAGGAAGAAGGGAAGGGGTAAAAGGGCAATCCTCCCAGCTGAGTCAGCTCTTTCTAGAGATTTCTTGTTAAGTCCCACCCAACTGACTTCGACTTGACTCACTGACCACACCTAGGGAAGTTGGAGAGTATAGTCTTTTTATAGGTATATTACCACACTAAGAAAAAAAAAAAAAAAGAAAAAAGAAAAAAAGAAAATCAACGTTTTGTTACTAAAAATGAAGGGGAGAATGGTATTAAGTAGGCAAAGAGCAGTCTCTTTGAGAATGGACACCACACAGACACACACAAAACCAAAAAACTCTACAAATGAGGCTGACAAGGAATGATCAGTGAAAGAGGAAATGAACCAAGGGTGGGGAGTTTGGAGCTGTATCCTGGAGGGTGGCTCCCTGTCAAAAAATAGTTGGATTCAGAAATTGCACCTGCATGTAGAAGGCCAAGGATAAAGTCCTTAGCTGTTTACTTGCAAGATATTTTGCTGGAGAATCAGCACAGGTAAAGAGGACAACTGTTCCAGCTAAGAGGGTTTCTTAGAAAATCACACACCTTGCCTGAATTCTCTTGTATCTTCTAATAGAAGTCTTGGTTTTGAACTGCTTCATCAACTTCAGGATGGAGAACAGAAAGCAAACTATCAGAATTTTCAGGTAGGATATCCACAAAAAGAATTTGGCACATGCAGGCCACCTTTTGTTTTGCTATGCTATAAAACAGCACTGGAGTCTTTACCTTGATTTACAGTACTTCACCTTGAGAGATACCATGTTTGGAAGGGGCAAAATGAGCAGGCCCTTCCTGTTTTTCCACTAAACATTGGCTCTTTAAAATCCCTTTTCCCCCTAACATTATGTACATACCAAGAAACCAAGTATTTTACCCTACTCTGATTCGGGAGACTCACAAAAAATCTTTCCCACAGATCTCTTCCCACTGTCTCTAACCTGGGTACTGTTTGTTTGGCTAGAATAGTGGTATTTTGTTAAAACACACATGATCCCTCCAAGACTTACACAAGGTGCTGGTTTCTAGAATCAACATTCTTTAAAAATACAACTACTGAATATTGCTCATGGCAAGTTGTAACCGCTGTGCCAAGACAGGACACAAGCACTAGGTAGTTCTTCCCAGGCAAGGGCCTTGAAGGTGGTATCCTACTGGGACCTGGATTAAGCCTCCAGGTAAATCCTTCTGGAAGGTGGAGCACTGGAGGGCTGGAGTCAGCCTCTAAACACTGCCCCCTAAGCTGCTTTTATTCTTACTATTTTCATTATTATTATTTATTTGAGAGAGTTAGCAGAAGGGGGAAGGAGGGAGACTGTGCTGAGCACAGTGCCTGATGTGGGGTTTGATCCCCAGTCTGAGAGATCATGACTTGAGCTGAAACCAAAATTAGATGCTTAACCGACTACCACCCAGGTCACCCTCTAAGCTGCCTTTAATGCACATGGTCCCATCTTGATTTGTCTCCTTTCTTGTTTACCTTTGAAGATTCAGAATTGGCAGACTGGTATAATCCCAGTAAGTACAGTATTAATGGTATTAACAAGTTTGTCTTTGTTGGGTTGCTGGAAAAATTAGACACACAAGTGTATGAAAATTAGGTGCCCATTTAACCCTTTGACCACATCTTAGACCTCCCTCCAAATAGCTCAAGGTAAATGGAATTTGATGGATGTTGCACTTCATTGATTCTTATTCCTGGTCATCGTAATAGGGAATGAGGTATCCCCCAGTGAGTGAGCTACTAGAATTATGGACTGGAGTCATGGATACAAATCCTTAATTCCAGGCACTTCTTTTCCATTATACCACTTCAGTTAGGAATCCTTTGTCTCCCTTCTGTGCAATCTGTCCAGCTATCAATTTAACAAATTGTACTTCCCACCCAATTAAAAATTAGTTATCATTTGAGTGTGCAGAGTGCTAAGCACATTCTCTTATTTAACCCTTACAACAACCCTCAGGGCTATTGTAATTAATTTCAGTTGACAGAGGAGTTAACTTAAGGCACAGAAGTGTTACTGTGCAGGATTCCAGTAGGTCCCGTCAGCACAGAGTTCAGATCCTTGGGCTGTCTTCCTCCAATACTCACCAAATGTAGTTTCATCTGACAATATGATATGCTCCAACTCAGGGTGGGTGACTTAGAAAACCTATAGATTTCCCATATCCTACCCAAACTGTAAAGATTTTCTATGTCTTGGTCCAGACGTATTATCCATGCTGAGCTACAATTTCATTAAACTGAGTAAGAAAAGCTGCATTTCCAGAACTTAGTGTATTTGTTCTGTTGGAGTATGGGTCCCAAAGTGAAGTTCCCACACTGAAATGAAAGCAAGCATTTAGCACTTCAAACTTCTATGGGAGAAAAGGCAGAAGACATAGGATTGGAGTTGGGTGTTACATTGACCATGCTGGTAAGTGTAACATCTGGAGCTCCTGTTGATGTCACTGAACATTCTAAACCATACCTGAATTAAGAATTGTTGATGGTGGGATGCCTGGGTGGCTCAGTTGGTTAAGCCGCTGCCTTTGGCTCAGGTCATGATCCCAGAGTCCTGGGATTGAGTCCTGCATTGGGCTCCTTGCTCGGCAGGGAGCCTGCTTCTCTCGCTGCCTCTGTCTGCCTCTGTGCCTGCTTGTGTGTACTCTCTCTCTGACGAATAAATAAAATCTTAAAAAAAAAAAAAAGAATTGTTGATGGTGGGGGATAGGAGACAACAAAACTCTTCCTTCTAGTCAGGAAGTAAAGAATTCCTATCTGAAATGGGAGGCAAGGTCATCCATCTACTGTGAGAACAGGGGAGAGGGGAGAGAGAAGCTTGAGGAGCATGATTTTATAAATTAACCATGAGGAAGACTGGGGGAGAATGATTGTAAGGACACTTGTGCTGGGTGTCTGCTGGTTCAGTTGAATCAGAGGTTTACAACAGTGCTGCCAGTTGGCAGATGTATGTTTTTTTCCAGTAATGCTCAGATTGGGTGTGGAAGTGGACAAAACTTCCACAGTTAGATGGGCTGCTCCCAGGCCGGGTGTATGTAGAGCAGATGCCACAAAAAAGCCACACAGGTGACAAAGTAGAGGGTACAGGCAACAGCGATTGAAAAAACACTGAGGGGCGCCTGGGTGGCTCAGTCATTAAGCATCTGCCTTCGGCTCAGATCTGGGATCAAGCCCAGATCAGGCTCTCTGCTCTGCAGGAAGCCTGCTTCTCCCTCTCCACTTGTGTTCCCTGTCAAATAAATAAAATCTTAAAAAAAAAAAGATACACTGAAAATGACTAAGGAAGGAAAGCCACAAGGGAATGATCAGGGACTGGGATTTTGAGGAATTCAAGCAAATGGAATAGAGAGGACAAGAGACATGCAGTAGTATGAGGCTGTATAATGGGATTTCAAATTTTAGAAGTGGAGTAGCTCTGGAGCAATGACAAGTTTAAGTTGCAACTAAGAGAAAGCAGTAATGAATTAAATTCAAGTAAAAAATGTTGAGGTTATAGTGGCACTAAGGACAGGTTATTCATTTTTATGCAGTTATTACCAGTATAATTTTTTTTTTTTTAAAGAGTAGGAACAGAGTACGTAAATTCTCAGTTAAACGTGAAGTTTCAGAAGTACAGAAAACAGCAAAGGGTTGACACAAAGATATCATGAATCTCACTCGGGTAGTTCTGCCTGTGAGAGGAGGAGTAGTATATGGAAGATGCCAAAACCACAATGGCCTCTGCTGCGGACAGTGTGAGAGGACAAGCTGGCTCCACCTGCGAGGCTGCAGAGGTTGAGGCTCGGAGAACAGTTTTTATTTTTTTCTTTAAGATATTGAGACAAGAGAAAGAGAGAGTGACTAAGCATGAAAGGGCAGTGGGTCAGGAGAAGCAGACTCCCTGCAGAGCAAGGAGCCCCAAGTGGGACTCAATCCCAGGACTCAGGGATTGACCTAAACTGAGGGCAGCAGCTCAACGGACTTGAGCCACCCATGCACCCCTGGAGAAGGCAGTCTTCAGTAAGAAAAGGGAAGTTTGAGTTCTGTCAAGAGGCTAATAGATGACCCGGTTTATATGGATATGGAGTTTTAGAAGATAGTGTAAAAAGGCAAGGTTAGTTCATGCAATACTACTCCAAGGTAATTCCTGTGACCTTTGACAGTAACAACCTCTCTTGAGCCTGTTTAGATATAAAATAGGAATGGTACTTGTCCATACACCTTATGAGGTAATGAAGATAAGCTGAGAAATCAATGAACTTTATAAAGTGATCTGAGTTATAGGGGTAGAATTTGGCCAAAATGTCATGTGAAAAAATGTATTTGGCTTAGCAACAGATTATAGCTGAATGTAAAGATTCTATGATGCCTGTGTTTTATGCCATATGGAATGTGAAGCTACTTAGACCAAGGGAGATTAAAAGAGCAGTCACTGGGGCCCTGGGTGGCTCAGTTGTTAAGCATCTGCCTTTGGCTCAGGTCATGATTCTAGGGTCCTGGGATTGAGCCCCACATGGGGCTCCCTGCTCTGCAGAAAGCCTGCTTCTCCCTCTCCCACTATCTCTTTCTCACAAATAAATAAAATCTAAAAAAAAAAAAAAGGTCAAGGTATCAAAAGTTCTAGAGATCATCAGAGCTAATTTAGAATACAAAACACTAGCTATGACAATTCAATCACTGTTAACCTTGGAAGAGGTTAATTTTTCACTGTGACTTTCAAGGAATTTGACATGGTTATACAATGAAAAGTATTCCAGTCCTCACCAGTTAAGTGCTTTCACAGATGTCAATGCTCAACAGCAATCTTATAATATAGCCATGTATGGCTATGTAAATTTAGCAGTAATTCAAGGGCTTAATCACCAAATGTGACTAGTGGCTACTGTATTAGACAGCCCAAGTACAATCCATCATCACAGAAAATTCTATCAGACAGTGCTGTTCTAGGCAAAATTCAGTGTAGGTGGCACTTGGAAGAGAGACACTCCTTAAAAACCCGACTCACTTGTGATAGCAGCAAGCCACCTATAATGGAGCAATAGGCATGAAGACACCGGTTAGACAGTACTTTTTAAAATTCTTTAAGATTTTGTCAGAGAGCTCATGCACAGGAGCACACATGAGAGGGGGAGGGACAAAGGGAGATGAAGAAGCAGGCTCCCAGCCGAGCAGGGGCTGGATCCCAGGACCTTGGGATCATGACTTGAGCTGAAGGCAGATGCTTAACTGAGCCACCCAGGAATCTGTCTTTATTTCTAGGACAACATATATACCTCACAGATGGGAATCTCACCTCTAAATTAACTATAGGATCACCAAATGTTATATATAAATCACCAGGGGGCACTTAATGAGTACAACTGTCCTAGAACACAGCAGGTACTTAGTAATCATCTCTGCCAACACAGGCTTTAGTTGATGTAGAAGGCATAGAAGTATATCAACTCCGGGCCTTCACGTGTTCCCATAATGATCTAGAATTCTTATAAGCTAAATTTCTGTACTATCTCTAAATACCACTAACTTCTACAGTTAACAAGTTCTCTGTTACAAAGGCTTCTCCTCTGAATTATAGCAGGCTTTCTTTTGCTTTCCCAAATTGTTTCTGCATGTTTCCTGACTTCTTTGCTTACTTACATTTCTCTGATGATTAAAAATAAGATTCACAAGTTACAGATTGCTTTGTCAGGCCTTAATATCACCTCCATCACCTCTGAAACAATTGACAAAGCCTCTTCCCAGTCTCTTTGTCCCAGAGAGGGCCTTCATCACCACCAGACTTCCTTCACTGAGAATTTCACCACCTCCATTAAAACTTCTAGGGCCTATTCTCAATCTTATGGCATGGACTATGTATGCAATAACTTGGTACACAAATTATAGTTATATGCCCCCAAACCATGACTAGAAGCATGTTAGTCTATCCACATTTGGTATAAACACTCCAGTGCTCATTCTGGCTGAGGAAACTCTATAAAGATGAATTACTGAAGTGTTGTTCTAGTTCAGGGTGTCCTAGGGGACTAAGAAAATACAAGTACTATAACTAGAAACACTGCTCCACAAGTACTTGGAACTGTTTTACTCAAAATCTTGGCATCAGTCATTAATTAAATCAAGCACATCAGAAAAATGATTGGTGATTTTGTTTTTAATTATCTTAAGCCTTATCACATAATTTACAAATTTGTGCTGATGATATATCTCCTCTATTTTAACCCTTCTAACAAGTTGGCAAAAGGACCATTACCAATCATACATATGTGGTATTTCCACAGTTGTGTCTCTGAATAGCTGTTTAGAAGACAATCCTGAATTATAACGTAGTCTGATTTAGAGGATAATTCACAATCCATGTCTGCTGCTATATCCTCTCACACTGAATTTTAAAAGCATCTGACCTTAGATCAAATGAGAAGTGTTAAATACTCTTTATTTAATATTATACATAAACCACACTAAAATGCCTTTCATTAAGCAAAAGGCAACATTTTAGATGCAGGGAGTTTTAATTAAATTGGATAGTTAAGAAAAAAAAAAAAAAGTGGACACTACCAGCTTATCTTCAACCCTTGCCTTTAACAGGCTAATGCACACAACCTGAAACACAGCTCAGTCTTGCTGGTTCTGAGACAGTGAAGGGATTTCCTCAGTATTTAAATATATTAATATAACCAGTTATATAAATCTAAATATAAAACCAATCTCCTATAAGTTTAAAGATGGCATTTACCACCTCTGTGAAAAGCTGAACATTACTAATCAATTCCGATCATATTTTTAAAAAGGGGAAAACTGACAGCACTTGCTGAACCAGAATTACTATCAAAGTTCAAAAAGCTGATCATATTCATTTAACCACAAGCCAACCTTATTTAAATCAGGACTGTCCAAAAGAAATATTCTATCAGCCATTCATGATCTGAATTCTGGTGTATGAGATCAATTGAACACATAAAAAAAGTCATGAAACATTTTTGTTTTGCAATAAATAAGGCAATGGCCAACTATTACTCCTTAGTAGCTTTTTTGAGATAAGCTATCAAGTCTGCTCTTTCCCCTGTCTTCTTAATGCCAGCGAAGATCATTTTTGTCCCAGGGATGTACTTCTTGGGATTCTCCAAATACTCCATCAGTGTCTCCTCTCCCCAGGTGATGCCTAAACAAGGAGGGATGTATTGTTAAATATTTTACACTCCTGATAAAGGACTTACCATTGGTTATATTCATTCACACAATCTGTGCTTCTGTTATTTACAAACTGCCCCCTGCCCCCAGCTTCTTACCTTTATTCTTGTTGGCATCCGTGTAAGAAAATCCAGGGGCCTGACCTGTCTTTCGGCCAAATAAACCATGGAGATTTGGCCCAGTCTTGTGCTTGCCTCCCTTTTCCACGGTATGGCACTGGGCACACTTCTGAACAAAAATCTTCTTGCCCTTCTCAACATCACCCATTTTTAAATCTAAAAATGAAACACTCAATTTATTACCTTTTCCCTCCATGTAAAAATCCAACGGAAAGCAATCAGTGGTTACTCTACTGACAACTACTATTGACTACCAATCTAGGATGTAAGTACCAGGATGAAATCTCTGAATCTCGTTTTACTCAGTACACTTGCAACAGACTGTGTAATACAGAAACCACTAGTTGGAAGGAGAACTTCCTTAAATACACATCCATGAGTGTTTATGACGGAATTAAACACCAAGTAAGTAAAAGTGGGAGCCAAGTTCAAAATGGTTTCAAAAGTTGAGGTCAAGGTCACAAAAAGTCACAAATCTGAGGAAGTTGAAAACCATGATTACATTAAGCCAAAACCACAAAAACTCCAACCTTTAAATAAGTCTAATTATTCATACCACAAATCGAAGCCACTTTGCTGATTAAGTTAGAATACGTTTAAAAAACCTAAGTCGTGCCTGATTCAGGCTGCTCAGGTCACTATTAACTGCCTTACTGTGTAGGTGGGAGGGCAGTGGTGGGCTGCGAGGTCTCCCGGGGACCCCCATCCTCCAGCTCTGGGATATCAGGAGGCAACCACGAGGTCACCCAATAAGGCCGGTTTCAAGGAGACTGATGAAACCTACCTTCCCGAGATGCCTAGGCAGGTTGAGGGGAAAAGCGACAGGTGACCCATAAGAAAAATGGCCTCTTTTCGGAGAAGCAACAGTTTTTGCTCTCTGTGAAGGAGAATGTGAGGCGCTACACGCGTCCCTCACATTCCCGCCCTCATCTCGGTTAGTCTTGTCACTTCCACAGCCCCTCAGCCCGGACTACGAGGGCCTGGGTCTCAGTCGTATTGTACCCAAGTCTCCTCCAGGCTTTCAAGACCCAGATCGAGTCCATATACCCACGTAGTTAGGGTTCTGCCCCATCTCAAGCCGTAACCCATCCGGTGCTGGCTGACCACAGGCGGGGGTCGTCGTCACTCCCAGGCCTGCCGGCCTCACGTGGGCCTCACCGGCAAAACCCGGGCGCTGGCCTCAGCCTGCCCGCGCACCCTTCAACGCAATCGCGCGCCCCCGCGCTCGGCTTACCGCCCGCTACGGCCTCCGCGCCGCGCGCTCACCGCTCTTTCGTCGCGCGCGAAACGAAGGTGACCGCTCGCAAGCCGGACGTCCCGCTCTCTAAACCCAAGGACACGCCGGTCTGCACCTAAGTACCGGTGTTGGTGCAACCGAGCTCTCTCCGTCCCCTCGCGGCAAGACGTGCGGCTGAGCCGCCTGGTACGTGGTGACGTCACCGCGCCTCATTGGCTCCAGTGTCCAGGGCCTACGCCAATGACCCGCGCGTATGCCGGCTAGCAGGGTAGGGTGTGCCGCGCGGGTGCCCTTCTGCTCTCTTGCCGGCAGTTACGACAGGCCATTGGATGTACGACAACGAGGTGGTGCCGGAACGGCTGACATCACCGTTCTGCCCGTGTGTGCATGCGTGTACCCAAGGGGAGGGTGGAGCTGAGTTGCGTGCTGGATTGAGGGTGTTATCCTGCCAAGGTAACTGCCCTTGTGCTCGCTGACGTAATGTGCTTAGAGGGGAGGCGTTTTGCCTGCCCGGAGGGGAACGCCTTAACTCAGGCGCACTTAGAGGTCTTCCGGCTACCGTGCCGTCAGCTGACGACCTTTACCCGTTTTCTATCGTGTTTCCACGAGTGGTGCCAACAGCACCCAAAAGGGGTAGCCTGGAACTAAGAATTGTAAGAGTTGGACCAGGGGTCCTGACATGTTCTTGTTTCGCCTTCATTCTGATACTTGAAGTCATGTTTCAACTCTCCCCTTGATGGACGCCCCAAGATTGTGGAATGGGGAAGATTCTGCAGCTGCGGCAGAAACTGGACTGTAGGTCTGGCCCCACACCTGCCGGCTTTTTTTGTGCCGACACCCGTCTCTTCCTCGCGTTGCTGTACGGAACAAGGAGGATGTGTAGGCAACATTAGGAAGAAACATTTTTATGTGATTAGAGGATAGTTGGAAATCTAGAGAGGATTTGCCTCTCATCCAGCCTAGGCTAAATGATGTTCAAGTAAGAGAATGCGGTGGTGTCATATGAGAAATGCAGGTTTGATACTACACTTTTCCTCCAGAACTAGCTCCCCATCCAGACATGGTCAGTTCCACTGGCAGGTTTCTTCTTGACTCACTTGTCCCTCTGATTCAGACCCCAAGTCGTGATGAATTTTTCCTCTTACATTCTAGCACTGCCTGCATTCAGTCAGATGTTTACTGAATACATGTTATGTACCTGGAGTAAATCATTGAGGACTCTTTCTCCGGTGGAGCTTACATTCTAGTAATCTTTCTCCTGCCCCCAATTTAAGCAATAGATATTAGATTGCCTTGCAACCTTTCCAGATTACGGGTACTATTATATCTGCTCTAGACCACCCATCTCTCTATATAACTGGATTTTTCTTTTTGTTTTCTGTGTCCTGACTTCCAGTTCCCTCCTCTATAGTTGCATACACTACTGCTACAAAAGCGGGCTGTGAAACAGCAGAAATCACACTTACTCAAGACCTTCTGTGGCTTTTGGAAGCGACCAAGATAGCATTTAGGTGTACTGCTGAAGTAGGCTTATTTGACTAACCAAGTATTTAAAAGACCAAGCTTAGCAACACCTTGAAAATTTAGCCTTTGCTTTGGAAACCAAGTACTGGTATTCTCACCCATTTCCCTCCAAGAAATACGTGGTCTTTAAATAGGTATAGTTCTATCAAAATCTGTTGTGTTAGTTATATCAGAAGTTACTAGTCTTTTTTCATAGAGGAGTTGACTCATGGGGAATATCATTGTGCTGATACTGCAGATCATGTAGATGTAATATTAAGTCACTTGATCAAGTGAATTGATTGACATCATTTAAAATTTATTCCCATGAAGGGGAGAATAGAAAACAGAAGTTCTTAATACTTTTAATTAAGAACATTGTGGATAGAGTCTTGTTATTGAGAGTAATGGGAAGATGAGGAAAGAGAAAACAGCAAAAGTAAATAATTGGCACATTCCTTTACTAAAGCAGATACCATAAATTATGTTTTATAATATCTGTGTATTCAAGTTGGAAGAGACAGATAGTACTTACAGTTTACTCAAGATACCTGAGAGAATTACTTGAGAACAATAATATTCTATTTTTTATTCTATGTCATGTCTTTTCCACCTACCTCTATCTTATCCGATACGTTTGATAGTGACTGGTAAGGAGTATAGCTATCATAAAACAAATGTCTTTGATATTTCCTTCCACCAACATACTGGATGCCATATTTTTAAAGACCCTTCTGATGAAAAAGATCTAATAAGATACCCTTCCCCCAGATCAAAACATTTAACAAAGTCACATGAAAGTAAGAGAAATCAGATTGGAGGCAGGGGTGATGTGGGGAACAAGAACGGAAAATGAACATGGAAAGTTTAAGCTGACTTTAGGGCCATCCTGGGGACTTTTGCTGAAGTAAAAGAACTTTAGGCTTTAACAGCAGCTCAATAGAATGAAAAGTAAACCTCATAAAAGGTAAGAGTAAGGGGGTGAGGAGGTAGGCTTGGCTGAGACCCCAGCATAATGCTGACACACTTGAATCCAAAGGATAAATTATAGTCTGTTAACCAGCAAAGGGAAGAACCAGGTTAGTCTTGTTTGGCTTGGCCCTAGATGATGTAAGAAAGAACTAACGTTCTTTGGGTTCGAAGCCAATGGCCAACAAAGAATTCTTGAGATGTCTTTGGTGCAAAAAGGTGGTTTTAGTAAAGCACAGGGGCAGAACCTGTGGGCAGGAAGAGTTGCCCTGGGGTCATGAGGAGTGGTCCATAATATACTGTAAAGTTGGGAGGGGTTTAGGGAATAGGATAAGTCTCTAAGGAATTTGGAAGCAAGGTTTCCAGAACCTTGAGGGGCTAGCTATTGTTGGGAAAGGTCATTTATTACTGTTAATAAAACCTTAGTCATAAGGCCCTTCAGATGTATATCAGTGGGCCTATGCTTGGGGCAGGGGTGCTTGCCAACACGCATCTTAAGGGGTTTAGAGAATAAGTAAATTTCTTTTCTTTCTTTCTTTCTTTCTTTCTTTCTTTCTTTCTTTCTTTCTTT
>NW_022631670.1:0-36670 GCF_010015895.1 Lontra canadensis
GGAGGAGATTACACTGAGTGAAATAAGTCAAGCAGAGAGAGTCAGTTATTATATGGTTTCACTTACTTGTGGAGCATAAAGAATAACATGGAGGACATTGGGAGATGGAGAGGAGAAGTGACTTGGGGGAAACTGGAGGGGGAGATGAAGCATGAGAGACTGTGGACTCTGAGAAGAAAACTGAGGGTTTTGGAACTGAGAGGCGTGGGGGGTTCGGTGAGCCTGGTGGTGTGTATTAAGGAGGGCACATATAGCATGAAGCACTGTGTATGGTGCATAAACACTGAATCTTTGGAACACTGAAAAAGTAAAATTAAATTTTAAAAAAAGAAGATAAGCCTGGATTATCCACGTTGGACTGCAACAATCACCATGGTCTTTTAAATATGGAAGAACAAAGAAGATAGTGGAGTCAGAGAGACACTTGAAACTACTATTGTACTAGTTTTGCAGGTGGTGCAAAGGCCATGAGCCAAGGAATGTGGGAGACACTGGACACTGGAACAGGACAGTGGATGTTCTCTGGAGCATCCAGATGGTCACACCCACAGACAGTTATTTTTAAAAATGTTTTTATTATTTTTTTAGGCAGAACTGTTTCAAGTTTTAATACATGCAAACATTTAGAGAAAACCATATAAAAGGCAAGCCAAAAAACTTTGCTGAAGAAAAGATGGAGGAAAAGAGGAGTATGGAAAAAGAAATGCAGAAAAATAAGATACTAATAATATGTGACTGATTTTCAAGTTTACTACTTCAAAATGGTCACCAAAGCTTCTTCACAAGGAAAGTTGGTGTAGATAATAATGACTGACAGTACGGGGACATTAAATTTGAGAAATGATAGTTATAGAAGTAAAATATAATTATTATCAAAAATGTATTATATTCCAGAACCTGGACTAGAAGTTATTAGACTGAAATACTCTCACTTATTTAATATACATTAACCTCTGTGAAAAGATTGTTATCACATTTATTTTTTTAAATTGTGTATGTTATTCATCATACAATACATCATTAGTGTTTGTTGTAGTGTTCCAAGATCAGTGTTTACATACAACAGAGACTGTGGACTCTGAGAACAAACTGAAGGTTTTGGAGGGAGGAAGGTGGGGGGATGGGTGAGCCTGGTGATGGGTATTGTGAAGGGCACATATTGTATGCAGCACTGGGTGTTATATGTAAACAATGAATTTTGGAACAGACAACATTATTTTAGTCCATGAGACCCATTTCATGCTCTGATTTCTAGAACTTTTAGAGAACTGTTTTGAGACAGTAGTGTGGATATTTGTGAAAACACTGAAAGGAATCTAATACAGATATTTATCCAATAAGACATTGTTTGCAGGAACTGAGCTTGAGCCTCTCAAATCATTCACTTAGCTTCCCTTAGGCCAAGGCATTTTGTGTTGAAATCCCACATTAAATAGAGAAATTGGAGTTAATTTAGAGATATTTGGTCCTGTTAAATGGTGCAGAGCATTTTCTAGTGTATAAATGTAAACATGGTTCGATTTTAAGGCCTCTGAGGCAGGATTATTATAGGAAAAGTAATTCATTATTAAAATTAAGTCACTCTAAAGCTTTTTTAAAAGATTTATTTATTTGCTTTAGAGAGAGTTAGGGAAGAGGGGCAGAGAGAGGGAAATAGAAACTCAAGCAGACTCTGCAGTGAGTGTGGAGCCTGACAGGGGGCCAATCCCAGGACCATGAGATCTTGACCTGAGCTGAAATCAATGGGCAGATACTCACCAACTATGCCACTCAAGTGTCCCACCATAAAGAAATTTTAAATTAATGTAACTCATTCTACTTTAAAAATTTGTGTCAAAATTTCTACATTCTTTCTATTTCATGTTCATGCAAATATTCCTTTTCATTTCAATATTCTCCAACTTTCTCTCATGTTTTCTTTCAATGACATTGTTGAGATTGTAAATGAATAAGTGTATGTATGCACACATTTTGTGAGCATGTTTACTTGAAAGAAAGATGTGCATGAGTGCACAAACGCACGTACATACACACATTTCTCACTCTCAAGTGTTTTCTTTGAGCTCAACAGAGTGTATTCAACACTTTATTTATTCCTCACAGCAGCCATTTCAAGTTCCACATTTCTTCAGAAATAACAAAATGGATGTTCAGGTAAATTACATTTTTAACAATAACAAAAATGCAAATACAACTTCCTGTGCCTCTTTTCAAGTTATTACAAATGGACCCATACAGTATGTATGTTTAATTCAAGTATGATGCTTTTAATTCAGCAAAATGTACATTCAACATATGTGCAGCTTACTGTATGTAATTATACTACCCAAATTAGTGAGAATTTAAATTCTGATGCTGTATGACTCATGTTGAATCAAAAGCACATGTAGCTGAGTCACACCTGATGGGGTGGGAGAAATGTCTTATAATGGGGAAAAAGGCAGTGTCACATATGGATATAAAAATAGCAAAAGTCAATTAAGACAACTTACATTTGGTAAATTATATTTTTCATAAACTATAAGATTAACCTACATATATAAATGGAGTAAAATGTATTAGTTGAAGAAAGAAGTGAACTATAGCTCCACACATCATCATGGATGACCTTTAGAAGTACAATACAGAGACCATTAAGTAGCACAAAACACATCAGAACAACAGCCCACCAGACAATCTCATTCAAAATTAAAGGCATTATATGAAGACATGAGTTTTCAGAATGGCTTGCATGCAGTCTTAGCAAACAGATATGATTATAAAGAAAATAAGAATTGAGAATAGAATGATAATTTGGTGATAAAACATACAAGACACTAAGCAGACCTTCATCTCAGTAAATAAACATCCTCAGTTGTGGACACCAATCTTCTATGCTTCAATAAACAGATGCACAGCATGAACTGTGATATAAAAAAAGGGGAAAAGAAAAAGAAATATTTTGTATAGTAAGAAAATTGCTTTCTTCATGTTTTGAAATTTTGTTTTGTTGTATTTATAGTCATCCTGACACTAAGAACATAGCAGGTTGATCTGTTTATTCAAATTTGTTCTTCCATGTAGACTCCACTGGGAGAGATATGTTTGCTAGCCAGTGCTTGCTGGGGCTATGGTAGATTTTGTGGATTTGAGATGACTCACAAAATAAAAGCAGGAGACCAGAAAGGAAATACAGTACCATGTTTATGGAGTAAGTGTTTGACATTAAGCTTTTGATTTCTGAAAACATCCATTTCAAAGACAACCATGATGAATAAACAAATTGTTTGGTGGGACACAATTACCAGATAAGCATTCAGGCTGCCCCAGCCATGAAATACCTATTTAGTAAGCTCTGGGTAACCTCCATACTGTCACATGAGTAACCCTGCTATCCCCTTCAGCACCTGGTTTCTACTCATTTAAATTCTCTGATAAATCCTCAGCTCACAATCCCCTAAACATTCTGACTATGGACTCTAATAAAGGCAGATCCCTCAGGGGAGCTCACTTTCTCCTTTCCTCTCAATGCATCTCCCCTCCTCTGAAGCCTCTCCAAAAGGGCTTTGGGCAATCCCTGTGCCCTCCAGGACCTGTAATACACCTCGTTTTTGTTCCTTAGCTCTCCACCCCCTCCGTGTTCCAAGATTCATTGTTTATGCATCACACCCGGTGCTCCATGCAATATGTGCCCTCCTTAATACCTACCACCAGGCTCTCCCATCCCCCACTCCCATCACTTCCAAAACCCTTAGCTTGTTTCTCAGAGTCCACAATCTCTCATGCTTCATCTCCCCCTCCGATTTACCTCAATTCACTTTTCCTTTCCTTCTCCTAATGTACTCCATGTTATTCCTTATGCTCCACAAGTAAGTGAAACCATATGATAATTGATTTTCTCTGCTTATTTCACCCAGCATAAACTCCTCCAGTCCCATCCATGTTGATACAAAAGTTGGGTATTCATTCTTTCTGATGGTTTTATTAGAGTTCTCTGATGGGTGTTGCTGAGGTGTGTCTTAAAATCTCAATAAGAACCCATGGCTAGTATAGCCACAGCAGAGGGGCTGGTCTGTGGGAGCATCTGTGGGAGTGTCCACAAGTACAGGTGCAGGGGAGTGCCAGAGTTTTCCTAGCCCGAGACACACTGTCAATAGCCCAAGATGTAAAGAGAACAGTTTAGAGTCCACATTATCAGGAAAATGAGTGAAGTTAATGATGTAAAAAGATAGGCAGAGTATAGGTAAAAACTGGTCTTTTGTATTTTCATCTACAATAAAGTCATGTGAAGGGCTTAGTGTCAAGTGTAGCTTCTTCCATATAAAGCATATAACTCATGATTATTCTTTGAGGAAATCTAGAGACTATATACTTGGCATGATATAAGTCATTTGCAATGGAAGTATTTTTAAGAAATCCAATCTGCCCCATGTAAGATACAGAAATTTCCAAGCATTTGTGATCCAGGACTGGGGAAAACTTTAGGAGTATATGAAAAGGACAAAGAGGAAATTGTATATCAGATAGAGTAGAAACTTAATAAAGTGAGTTACTTAAATGTATAGAAAAGTTGAATTAAAACAAATGGAATTTCCAGGAAATAAATAGAAGGAGCAGATTCTATTTCCACAGGCTGGTCAATGAATAGCAGTTCCAGCTCTGAGACTGTGACCCTGCAATCATGGGTGCTTCTTCAGCCACAGGACCATTGGCTCTTATGTCACTGGAACCCCAGTGATTCTTTTCAGAGCCCTCTTTATGTCTCTGTTCTTCAGGCTGTAGATAAAGGGGTTCAGCATGAGAGTGGCCACTGTGTACAACAATGAGCTACTGCACTTGAATGGGAGCTCTGGGTAGCAGCAGAGCTAAGATACACTCCTAGGCTTATACAATAAAATAAGGAGACAACTGAGAGGTGAGATGCACAGGAGGAAAATGCTTTATATTTTCTCTGATCTGATGATATTTTACATATGAAGGAAACAATCTTAGAGTAAGAGCAAAGGATCCCTCCCAGGGGAACACCCGCCAGTAGCACAATTACAAAATACATCACCATGTCATTAAGAAAGGTGTCAGAGGGAACCTGGGTGGCTCAGTCGTTAAGCATCTGCCTTCAGCTCCGGTCAGGATCCCAGGGTCCTGGGATAGAGCCCCACACTGGGCTCCCTGCTCAGCGGGAAGCCTGCTTCTCCCTCTCCCACACCCCCTGCTTGTGTTCCCTCTCTCCACTGTGTATCTCTGTGTCAAATAAATAAATAAAAATATAAAAAAAGAAAGGTGTCAGAACAGGCAAGTTGGATCATCTGATTGAGTTCACAGAAAAAGTGGGGTATTTCCACCTCTGTACAGAAGGACAGCTGAAAAAGCATTGAGCTCTTTAATGAGGAATTCAGAACACAGATGACCCAGGACACCAGAACCAGCAGTCTACAGATCTGGGGGTTCATGATGACTGTATAGTGCAGGGCGTGACAGATGGCCACAAACTGGTCATAGGCCATGACCATCAGGAGTAAATTGTCCTGACATCCAAACACAATAAAAAAAAAAAAAGAAAACTGGCTGAAGCAGCCTTCATAGATTATGACTTTGCTCTGAGTATGGATGTTCCACAGCATCTTTGGAACAGTGGTGGAGGTGAAACAGATGTCTGCAAAGAACAAGTTGGCAAGGAAGAAGTACATGGGGATGTGGAGGTGGGAGTCAGAATGGACAACCAGGATGATAAGCAGGTTTCCAAACACAGTGATCATGGACACGGAGAAGAAAAGCCCAAATATTAGCAGCTGCACTTCTGGTTCCTCTCATAAGCTCAGAAGAATAAATTCTGAAATCCATGTATCATTTCCTGATTCCATGTGGTGTAGTTGACTATCAGGAAAGAAAAATATAATAATTTTCAACAAATGGGCTTCATTTGTTTATTTATTACATTTTTTAATTTTAATTTTTTAAATTTAATTTTATTTTTTCAGTGTTTCAAGATTCATTGTTTATGCACCACATCCAGTTCTCCATGCAACACATGTCCTCCTTAATACCCATCACCAGGCTCTTCCAACTCTCATCCCCGTCCCCATCAGTTTGTTTCTCAGAGTCCACAGACTTTCATGGTTTGTCTCCCCCTCCAATTTCCCCCAACTTACTTCTTCTCTCCTTCACCTAATGTCCTCCATATTATTCCTTATGCTCCACAAGTAAGTGAAACCATATGAATATTGACTCTCTCTGCTTTACTTATTTCACTCAGCGTAATCTCCTCCAGTCACGTCCATGTTGATACAAAAGTTGGGTATGCATCCTTTCTGATGGAGGTATAATACTCCATTGTATGTATGGACCGTATCTTCTTAATCCATTTTTAGGTTTTTATTTAATTCCAGTTAGTTAACAGAGAGTGTAATATTAGGTTCAGGTTCACCACACAGCAATTCAATACATCTATATAACACCTGGTGCTCTCTACAAGTGCCCTCCTCAATCTCCATCACCTATTTTCCCCCCATTCTCCACCATCTCTCCTCTGGTAACCAGGAGTGTGTCTCTTTGATTAAGAGTATGTTTCTTGGTTTTCCTCTCTCTTTCTTTTTCCCTTTGTTTATTTGTTTTGTTTCCTAAATTCCATGTATGACTGAAATCATGTGGTCTTTGTTTTTCCCTGATTTATTTCACTTAGCATAATACCCTCTAGATCCATTGGCGTCATTGCAAATGGCAAAATTTCATTCTCTTTTAGGCTGATGAATATATTGTATACCACTTCTTTATACATTCCTCTCTCCATGGACACTTGGGCTGCTTCCATAATTTGGCTATTATAGATAATGCTGCTTTAATTAGATGAATCCATTTTGAATTAATATTTTTGTATTCTTTGTGTAAATACCTAGCAGTGCAATTGCTGGATCATAGAGTTGTTCTATTTTTAACTTTCTGAGGATACCCCATACTATTTTCCAGATCTCCAACAACATTTTACATTTCTACGAACAGTGGAAGAGGGTTCCTCTTCTCCACTTCCTCTCCAACACCTATTGTTTCCTGTGTTGTTAATTTCAGCCATTGTGACAGGTATGCGGTGATATGTCATTGCAATTTTGATTTTTGTTTCCCTGACAATGAGATATTTTGAGCATCTTTTCATGAGTCTGTTGTCTATCTGAATGTTTTCTTTGGAAAACTGTCTATTCATTTCTTCTGCACATTTCTTAACTGGTTATTTGTGCTTTGGGTGTAGAGTTTCAAAACTTCTTTATAGATTTTGGATTTTAACAATTAATCAGCTATACCATTTGCAAATATCTTCTATTCTGCAGGTTGCACTACTAGGTATTTACCCAAAGGATACAAAAATACTAGTTCAAAGGAGTACATGCACTCTGGTGTTTCTAGCAGTATTATCAACAATAACTAAACTGTGGAGAGAGCCCAAATGTCCACCAACTGGTGAATGGATTACGAAGATGGGATATATATATCCCATTATATATATAATGGAATAATACTCAGCCACCAAGAGGAATGAAATCTTGCCATTCACAATGACCTGGATGGAGTTATAGAGTATTATGGTAAGTGAAATAACTCAGTCAGTGAAAGACAAATACCATTTGATTTCACTTGTGTGTGGAACTTAAGAAACAAAGCAAATGAACATAAAGAGGGGGAAAAGGAGAGGAAAATCAGGAAGAAGACCCTTAACTATAGAGAACAAACTGAGGGTGGTTGGCGAGATGTGGGGGGAATGGGTGAAATAGTTGATGGTGATGAAGAAGGGCACTCGTGGTTACAAGCACCCAGATGTTGTACAGAAGTACTGAATCACTCAGTTCTACATCCGATACTAATATTGCACTATATTCTTCCTAACTGGAATTTAAATAAAAAATGGAAAACAAATAAATGTCTATAGAATCCAATAATGAAGAAAGAAGATAGAGATAAAAAAATAAAATCATATACCATGTCAGATGGTGACAGGTGGTGCTATGAAGGAAAAAAAAATCAGTATAAAAAGGAGTAGATGGGAAGGGTGCTCAGTTTTAATAGGAGTTCAGGAAGATCTGCAAAGAAGGTGGCATTTTAATAAGGGTTACCAGAAAGATAAAGCATGAGGCAGGAAGATATCTAGGAGAGGTGTTTGTTTGTCAGCAGAGAAAACAGAGCAAAAACCCTGCAGAAGGCACTTACTTCACGTATGCAAATATCAAAATGAAGTCAGTGTGTGAGAGAATGAGCAAGAGGGAGAGTGATGACAGGTAGTGGCAGAGAATGTTGAGGAAGGAGTTAGCTTTCCTGCCAGAGGAAATACTTCCTTCACACGATGTTCTTTGCATTTTATTACTTGTGTTTCAAGGAGTTCTGGATATGGAGATAGATCCCTTCCTTATTTCCATCTGTTGGTTAACATTATGGCATTTAAGGGTCACATATTGCAGTATACAAACTCAGGTACCATTGCCCTGATGACTGTTTAAGCCCCCCAATACACATGCATACATGTACGCGCACACACACAGACACATACACACCTCACACACAGATGGACAAAGTGCATTCTGACCTCCTGGCACTTTGTTACTATCAAGCTTTTCTCACCCCAGGCACAATGATGTTGAAAGAAATGGTACAAGGCAAACTGTCAACATCAGATTCCCTTTACCCTGAAGAATGTGTAAATAGTACATAAATTCTAGTTAATAAGCCTCCCAAGGACATGGAAACATGAGCTCCATTTTAATACAATCATCCTGTGTCCTGTACTTAAAGAACATAAAAAAGCAATTCCAGAAATACAGAGAGGAAAGAAATGGACAAAAGGGGAAAAAGAAATCTAATAAGTTCTGGGAGTCCCTAAGAGACTGTGATGAGCAGAAATCTTCCCTGGTTCTGGCAACATGTCAGCCCCAGGTCACATCCCCTGATGCCTAGAATCTTTAACAACAAAGGAAACAAAATTCATCCAAACAAGAAAAGAGTTGTATTTTTATGATGTCAAAATATTTTACTCTAGAAAAAATGTGAAAAGGGAATAAACCTGCAATTTAGAACAGAATATACACAATGTAGGACAGTAAAGGGGATTTTTAAATTATTATTATTTTTAATCATTTTTTAAAATTTATTTTCAGCATAACAGTATTCATTGTTTTTGTACCACACCCAGTGCTCCATGCAATCCGTGCCCTCTCTAATACCCACCACCTGGTTCCCCCAACCTCCCACCCCCCTGCCCCTTCAAAACTCTCAGATTGTTTTTCAGAGTCCATAGTCTCTCATGGTTCACCTCCCCTTCCAATTTCCCTCAACTCCCTTCTCCTCTCCATCTCCCCTTGTCCTCCATGCTATTTGTTATGCTCCACAATTAAGTGAAACCATATGATAATTGACTCTCTCTGCTTTACTTATTTCACTCAGCATAATCTCTTCCAATCCCGTCCATGTTGCTACAAAAGTTGGGGATTCATCCTTTCTGATGGAGGCATAATACTCCATAGTGTATATGGACCACATCTTCCTTATCCATTCGTCCGTTGAAGGGCATCTTGGTTCTTTCCACAGTTTGGCGACCATGGCCATTGCTGCTATGAACATTTGGGTAGAGATGGCCCTTCTTTTCACTCCATCTGTATCTTTGGGGTAAATATCCAGTAGTGCAATGGCAGGGTCATAGGGAAGCTTTATTTTTTAATTTCTTGAGGAATCTCCACACTGTTCTCCAAAGTGGCTGCACCAACTTGCATTCCCACCAACAGTGGAAGAGGGTTCCCCTTTCTCCACATCCCCTCCAACACATGTTGTTAGTAAAGGGGATTTTTAAAGATGAAATAATAAAAGACTATTACAAATGTTTTTAAATGCAAAACTTTTGGAACCAGAAAACCAGGTTTTGAATGTCAGATCTACCACATGTAAGCTCTTTGAACTTGGGAGAGACATCCAATACATTCCAAATTGAATATCCTTACTCAATTAGTGGGGATAGAAGTATCCATCCTCATAGGGTGGCAGACATCATTAATCAGTATATGTAAAGACCTTACCATATAGTTCTTTTCTGAAAGTAAATGAGTGATTATCACACCAGTAAAGAGATTTGGCTGAGTTTTTTTTCTTCCACCTCACAAATATCACTGTAGTTTCAACAACTCTTGGTAATGAAGTATTGCAAAGTGAAGCGAGTTAGCATACCCCTTTTTGTATATTAAATACAATTTTTATGTGAATACTCACCTTGATTGAGATGCTGAGAAATGGATGTAAATATAGAACTGCTGTTGCAAAGAAATAGCTGCCTGCATGGGTCTGGGGCTTTCTATAAATACAGAATGTACTCAAAACCACCACATGGTATATAAAGTTCACAGATCACATCTCCAATCCTAATACTCTGTTTTCCTGCTCCCCTTACCTGCAAACTCCTTGGATATATTCTAATTTCATTGGAACAACTTTAGGTCCTCCATTCCCTTTCCCTGTCTTCTCCAACTGGTCTTCCATTCCAACCACATATTGTCAACAATGTCTGTATTGCTGCAGTCCAATGGACACTTCTCTTTTGAAGACACTACATAAATAATTATAAATGAGTATACCTTATAAATGAGTCTTAGGTGAACTCAGGCAAAACTTGTCAGGTTCCTTTCTCTCCAACCTTTTCCTGAAATACCTGCTGAGCTCTCATACTCACCTGGATGGTGTCTATAAGATGAAAGTCTCTATGTGAAGGCCCCAATTTCTCCCTGGATGGCTGATGATGGAGATCAAAGTTCTGTTTCCAGAAAGGATAGCAGGAAGCAGTGAAGCATGGGTCCCCCAGCCAGACTTAGGAACCCAAAAGCAGCAACCATGTCTGGGTGATTCCAAGGATTCTCTTGCTTAAGTTCTACAGCAGAGGAGATATTTATAGCTCCCTGTGTCTGAACATTAGGCACTGTTTCCATTGTTACTCCCACCACAGAGCACTTCTTTCTCAGTGGGCCGCAGATGTGGACAGAAAGGAAACATTTCCTGCTGAGACTGTGTTCCAAGGAGACGGGATTAGAAGTCAGGTGAATCCAGTTTTGTAGTCCTCATTCTCATGAACTTGCCTACGTTCTGGAGATCTAAACTCCTTGCACATTCCTTTAACCTTAAGGTGATATTGAACTGTTTTAGTTGAGGGTTAACTCTACCAGTTATAGCTTTGGGGTGATGTTAATAAATAAGCCATGTGTTCCTTTTCATGTGTGGTTTTGAATGAAAAGTCTAAGTATTCACCCTGGAGTCTGAAATAAATTCTGTGTTTGATTCTTCAAAATGAAAGTTCCTAAGTGGACAGCAAATATGCCTCTAAAAAAGACTTTCAGTAGGCAGAATAATGTCCCCAAAATGTTTCCACATCTTAACCTACAGAATCTGTGAATATGTCTTGTGTAATGGCAAGGGAGAATTAATGTTGCAAGTGGTATTAACATTAATAGTCAGCTGACCCTGAGATAAAGTTATTCTGATTACCCAAGTGGACTCAGTAGATTACAAGGGTAATACAAATATGGAAGAGGGAGAGAGAAACCTTGGGGTCAGAAAAAGATTTTGAGGTGCTATGTTGCTGGCTTTGAAGATAAATGGAAGACACATGAGACAGGGAGTACAGGTGGCTTTACAGCTGGAATAGGCAAGAAAACATATTCACCCCCAAACCTCCAGACTGACCACTCTTCTGCAGATTTTAGCCCAGGGAGACCTATTTCAGACTTGTGACTTCCAGAACCATGAGAAAATAAATTGATTTTTTTAAGGCAGCACCATGGTAATTTGTTACAACCACAATAAAAATCGAATCCAGATATTTATCCAATAACATTTTGTTTAAGGGTAATGAATTCTGCCTTGGCTCTTATTCATTTATATTATCTTGGATAAGGATATTTGGTATTGAGATCCCAGTTTCAGTAGAAAAAGAAATCTGAAGTCACTTTGGAGTTATTCAACCCCAATAGCTGGTACAGAAAAATAAATCTTCCATGCCATGAATCATACTCACTTACAGGAACTAAGGTAGAAAAATTGAATCATTAGGGCCACCTGTTCTATGTTAAATCTTTGTGTCCAAATTTTTACATAGTTTTACTTTCACATTAATCCAAATTTTCATTCTTTTTATTCCTATCCTATCCTAGTTTCTCTCAAGTTTGCTTGTGATATGAAAGATACCCTAATAATGAATCTGTGTGTATATAAGTGCCAATGTTTATTTGAAAGAAATAACACACACACACACACACACACACACACACACATCATGTGCCTCCCCATTGAATATTTTGATTTCAGCAAAGGCAGCCCTAAGAGGGAAATATATTGCAATATAGGCTTTTCTCAAGAAACAAGAAAAGTCTGAAATACAAAACCTAACATTACACCTGAAGGAGGTGGGAAAAAAACAACAAGCGACAAATAAACCCTATATTCAGCAGCAGAAGAAAAATATGAAGGATTAGAGCTGAAATCAATGATATATAAATCAAAGAAATATTAGAACAGATTGATGAAACTAGGAATCGGTTCTTTGAAAGAATTAATAAGATCAATAAAACCCTAGCCAGATTGATCAAAATGAAAAAAAGAAAGCACCCAAACAAGTAAATCACGAATGCATACAAAGGGCCAACACACACATGAAAAAAGTGTTCAACATCACTTGGAATTGGGGAAATACAAATCAATACCACAATGAGATACTTCCTCACACCAGTCAGAATGGCTAAAATTAACAAGTCAAGAAACAATGAATGTCAGTGAGGATGAGGAGAAAGGGGAATGTGGAATTATTTTTAGAAAATATATTATAAGCCCTAAGGAGTGATTGTGGAGGCAGCTGAAATGTCAGCAGTGTTCCTGTTATTGGGCTATTGAATGCAATGGCCTGGCAGCAGCAGGATCCCACAATCCCCAGAGCCAGGGCATAGATTAAGAGCTATGAAGGAATGTAATCCTCCATACTCCCTTCCTGCATTTGGCGATTGCTAGCCCAAACATACTGCTCCTCCCTTATCCCATGATTGCCTCCCTAAGTGCCTACACATAGGAGAGAGTCCTGGCCTACTTCACAGTTTCACGATATTTACTATCCATTCGTATTCCTTTCCCATGCTTTGAGGTATATGTCCTTGCTTTTCGGATAAAAAAAAAATAAAAAATAAAAGCTTTGTGCAGGATTCAGCTGATGGTGTTCTCCTTTCCAGAGGCAGCCCTGCACAGACACTCAGATTGGTGTCTGGGAACTTTATTTCAGTGCATGATGACAGGGGAATTCTCTTACACTGTTGGTGGGAATGTAAGCTGGTACAGCCACTGTAGAGATAATTTTGAGGTTTCTCAAGAAGTTAAATATAGGGCACCTGGGTGGCTCAGTGGGTTAAGCTGCTGCCTTCGGCTCAGGTCATGATCTCAGGGTCCTGGGATCGAGTCCCGCATCAGGCACTCTGCTCAGCAGGGAGCCTGCTTCCCTCTCTCTCTCTCTGCCTGCCCCTCTGCCTATTTGTGATCTCTGTCAAAT
This sequence comes from Lontra canadensis, assembly GCF_010015895.1. Taxonomy (NCBI): domain Eukaryota; kingdom Metazoa; phylum Chordata; class Mammalia; order Carnivora; family Mustelidae; genus Lontra; species Lontra canadensis. The sequence goes on from NW_022631670.1 coordinate 13,523, forward strand.
GAATAAATAAAATCTTAAAAAAAAGAAGTTAAATATAGAGCTACTCTATGACCCAGCAATTGCACTACTAGGTATTTACCCAAATGATACAAATGTGATCTGAAAGAACACCTGCACCCCAATGTTTGCAGCATCATTATCCACAATAGCGAATCTATGGAAAGATCACAGATGTCCATCAAAAGATAAATGGACAAAGAAGATGTGAGATTGTGTGTGTGTGTTTGTGTGTGTGTGTGTGTATATATATATAACACAACCATTAAAAGGGATGACATCTTACCATTTACATCGACATAGTTGGAACTGGAGGGTATTATGCTAAGCAAAATAAGTTAATCAGAGAAAGACAATTATCATATGCTCTCAGTGATATGAGGAGTTTGAGAAGCAAGAGAGAAGATCATAGGGGAAGGGAGGGAAAATGAAACAAGATGAAAGCAAGGAGGGAGACAAACTATAAGAGACTCTTAATCTCAGGAAACAAACTGAGGTTTGCTGTAGGGGAGTGGGGTGGGAGGGATGGGGTGGCTGGGTGAGGGACATTGGGGAGGGTATGTGTTATGGTGAGAAAAAAAATCACTAAAAAATGTCAGAGAAATACAACTATCATATGGTTTTACTCATATGTGGAATTTAAGAAACAAAACTGGGGATCATAAGGCAGGTTGGGAAAAAAATAAGATGAAATCAGAGAGGGAGACAACCCATAAGCAACTCTTAGCTATAGGAAACAAAGAGTGTTGCTAGTGGGGATATGGGTGGGAGAATGAGGTAATTGATGGGCTTTAAGGAGGATACATGATGTAATAAGCACTGGGTCTCATATGCAATAGAGGAATCAGTTATCTCTACCTCTGAAACTAATTGTACACTATTCATTAACTAATTGAATTTAAATGAAATGATTAAAAAAATAAAATTGTGAATGAAATTGGAGAGTTTACAACCAACATCGAAGAAATACAAACAATAATAAGAGAATATTATGAGCAATTATATGCCAACAAATTAGGCAATCTGGAAAATTGGATGCATTCCTGGAAACATATTAACTCCCAAAACTGAAACAGGAAGAAATAGAAAACCTGAACAGACCCATGACCAGGAAAGAAATGGAAGCAGTAATAAAAAATCTCTCAACAAAATATCTGGTCCAGGACCAGATGGGTTTCCAGTGGAATTCTACCAAATATTTAAAGAGTATCTATTCTTCTGAAGCTGTTTCAAAAAATAGAAATGGAAGCAAAAATTCCAAACTCATTCTATGAGGGCAGCATTACTGTGATCCCCAAACCAGACAAAAAACCCACATAAAAGATAATTGTTTGTTTTAGCAGGCTCCATGCACAGCATAAAGCTGAAGGCAGGGCTTGAACTCAGATCCTGAAATCAAGACCTGAGCTGAGATCAAGTGTCAGCAGGTTAACTAACTGAGCCACCCAAGGGCCCCAAGAAATTTGGCTATTGATATGGATATCAATAGCAAAAAATAATGATAGCACTCCACCAGAACTGTTTAAGTGTTTATAATATTATCTCATGTAAGTTTTCAAATAACACTTACTTGATTAGTATCATTCCCCTCTTTTTTTCTTTTTTTAAGATGTTCAAGTAGCCAACATAGCACATAATTAATTTTTGAAGTAGTTATTCCTCTTTTATTACAGAAGAAGAGGCAAAGTTTATAGTATCTGGCTGACTCACTCAATGTCACAGGTGTGCTGAAAAGTCTCACCCCTTCTAATGTCTGTGGAGGGCTGCCTGATTCAGATGGTCTCTTAGGGATCATCTTATGTTGCCTCCAGCCAAATTTAATATAGAGAAATGTTCTGTCTCTGGGGACTGCAGCCTTAGAAGTAAATCCAACCCCACAATGAGATTTATTAAGGTTTCCTTAATATTATAATTTCACTTCATTTAATCCTTACAAAGATTAGCACATTTTCATGTTTATATATTTATTCCATGTATTCTTCCTACATTTTTGGTTTGCATCCTTAGACCATTCCTCATCTTAGGTATTTTAATTTTAATTGGTTTAAAAGAACTTTTTTTTTTTTTTTTGAGAAATGTCTGTTCATGCGTTCTGCCCATCGTTTGACGTGATTATCTGTTTTTCAGGTCTTGAGTTTGAGGAGTTCTTTGTAGATCTTGGACATATCTGCAGTGTCATTTGGGAGTATCTTCTCCCATTCCGTGGGTTGCCTCTTTGTTTTGTTGACAGTTTCCTTTGCTGTGCAGAATCTTTTGATCTTGATGAAGTCCCAAAAGTTCATTTTCCCTTTTGTCTCCTTTGCCTTTGGAGACAGGTCTTGAAAGAAGTTGCTGTGGCCTATTTTGAAGAGGTTACTGCCTATGTTTTCCTCTAGGATTCTGATAGATTCTTGCCTCATGTTGAGGTCTTTTATCCATCTTGAGTTTATCTTTGTGTATAGAGTAAGAGAATGGTCTAGTTTCATTCTTCGATACACAGCTGTCCAATTTTCCTAGAGCCATTTATTGAAAAGACTATCTTTTTTTCCATTGGATATTTTTTTCCTGCTTTGTCGAAGATTATTTGACCATAGAGTTGCAGGTCCATATCTGGACTCTACTCTGTTCCATTTGTCTATGTGTCTGTTAATTATCCTATTGTTTCACTTACTTGTGGAGCATAAGGAATAACATGGAGGACATTAGGAGAAGGAAATGAAGAGGTAATTGGGGAAAATCAGAGAGGAGACAAAACATGAGAGACTGTGGAGTCTGAGAAACAAACTGAGGGTTTTGGAAGGGAGGGGTTGGGGGTTAAGTGAGCCTGGTGGTGGGAATTAAGGAGGGCATGTATTGCATGGAGCACTGGGTGTGGTGCATAAGCAATGAATCTTGGAACACTGAAAAAATAAAGTAAAATTAAAAAAAAGTAAAAGAACATTTTACATGTCTGCACTTTATGCTTTGTAGTAGACAGTGTGTTCCAAATATTTTCCTGGTTTCACACTTGCTTTTAAACTTTCTTTATTGTTGTACCTATAGGTTTTAACAATCTGGAATTTGTCAATTATTGTTCCCAGTTCCTTTACTTCTACATGGCTTATGCTCAGGGTATTAATCTAATTTTTCTTCTTGAAGTCAGCTGATATTACACTTTTTTTCAAGTTCATTTTATTTATTTTTTAAAGTTTTATTTTATTTTTTCAGTGTTCCAAGATGCATTGTTTATGCACCACACCCAGTGCTCCAAGTTCATTTTAGTCATTTTATTTTTCTATAAGTTCATTCTTTTTATGTGAACAAGTGGTAGTAGGTGTTAAGGCAGAAAATTAGTATTACTTTTCTTCAAACTAATAACAGACGGTCCAAGCACCATTTATTCCAAAGTCTTGTTTTCCTCATTGATTTTGATTCCACTTTTAAAATAGCTTTATTTATTTATTTATTTATTTATTTATTTATTTTTAGGTGTTCCAGAATTCATTGTTTATGCACCACATCCAGTGCTCTATGCAATATATACCCTCCATAATACCCACCACCAGGCTCCCCCAACTCCTCACCCCCCCTCCACAACCCCCAGTTTGTTTCTCAGAGTCCACAGTCTCTCATAGTTCTTCTCCCCCTCCAATTTTCCCCTACTCACTTCTCTCCATCTTTCCACGTCCTCCGTGTTATTCCTTATAATTCACAAATAAGGAAAATCATATGACAATTGACTCTCTCTGCTTGTCTTATTTCACTCAGCATAATCTCTTCTAGTCCTGTCCATGTTGATACAAAAGTTGGGTATTCATCCTTCCTGATGGAGGTGTAAGATTCCATCATATATATGGACCACATCTTCTTTATCCATTTGTCTGTTGAAGGGCATCTTGGTTCTTTCCACTGTTTGGCGACTGTGGCCATTACTGCTATGAACATTGGGGTAGAGATGGCCCTTCCTTTGACTATATCTGTAACTTGGGGGTAAATACCCAATAGTGCAATTGCAGGATCATAGAGAAGTTCTATTTTTGATTTCCTAAGGAATTGCAAATCAATCAATGTGATAGAACAAATCAATAAGAGAAGAGAGAAAAACCGCATGGTCCTCTCAATTGATGCAGAAAAAGTATGTGGCAAGATATAACATCTGTTCCTGATTAAAACAATTCAAATATGGGTTTATGGGTTTAGAGGAACATTCCTCAACTTCATAAAATCTATCTATGGAAAACCCATAGCAAATATCATTCTCAATGGGGAAAAGTTGTCAGCCTTAGCTTTGAGATTGGGAACACAACAAGGATGCCTACTCTCACCACTCTTGATCAACATAGTACTAGAAGTTCTAGCAAGAGCAATCAGACAACAAAGAGAAATAAAAGGTATTCAAATTGGCAATGAGGAAGTCAATCTCTCTCTCTTTGCAGATGATATGTTACTTTATATGGAAAATCCAAAAGACTCCACCCACAAACTACTAGAACTCATACAGCATTTCAATAATGTGGCTGGATACAAAATTGATGTACAGAAATCAGTTGCTTTCTTATACACTAACAATGAAAATACAGAAAGGGAAATTAGAGAAATGATTCAATTTACTATAGCACCAAGAACCATAAGATACCTTGGAATAAACCTAACCAAAGAGGTTAAGGATCTGTACTCAAGGAACTACAGAACACTCATGAAAGAAGTTGAAGAAGACACAAAAAGATGGGAGTCCATTCCAAGCTCAGGGATCAGAAGAATAAACAGCTTTTAATTTTATAATATATGTGTTTTCTTATTCTCCACGCTTGACACCAATTTAAACTTAAGGCATTTCACAAGTTTATCACAAATTTTAATCATGAACAGATATTAGGTTACCTTTTCAATATCAATTCTCTGCTTTTTATAGGAGCAGGACACTGATTTCACAGGGGTGGCATTATACTCAGATTAAAACATCAATATAGGGTGATCATGTGCCTTAGCTTACAGTTGTTGTGGTAACCAGGGACTGTAGACTTAGTGACTTAAAAAGAGCACCAAGTATTACCTTTGTGTAATATTGTAACTCTATTACCTTTGTGTAAATTTGTAACTGTATTACCTTACAGTTCTGCAGATCAGAAGTCCAAAAGAGGTCTCCCTGAAATAAAAGTAAATTTGTCTGCAGGGCTGCATTCTTTTGTAGAGACTCTATGGGATAACTGACTTTCTTGCCTTTTCCAGCTTCCAAAGACTACCAGTATCTACTGTCCCATGGCTATGTCCTCCATCTTTCATACCTGCTGTGGCTGACTGAGTCTTGTGTCGCATCTCTCAAACTCTATTGCTGCCTCATTTTTCCATTCATGGACTCTTCTTATTACACTGGCTTCATATAGATAACCCCAGATAAGCTCTATTTTAAGGTTGGGTGATTAACAATCCTGATACCTTCAATAATTTTAATTCCTTCTCTCTTATAACCTAATATTTTCACAGGTTCCAAGTACTTGGTTGTGGACATTTTTAGAAGGCCATCATTCTGCCTAACACATCACATGACACAAATAAGCTTGAATATATGTGAGCTGAAAACTGTTAGTGGAGTTTCTAGGAAAACATATTTTTCTTACAAAAAAATGGTGAAATAGGAGTTTTCTCACATCTTTCCCAAAAAGAGTACCACTTTTTACAGTAACTCAGGGTTGAGAGTACCAGGGTGGAAGTCCAGAGGTGCAACAAAGAAACTCAAACCCCAAATTGGAGCAAAATATACCCAGCACTGGTGTAAGGTGGTACCAGTTAGAATGGCCAAAATTAGCAAGACGGGAAACAACGTGTATTGGAGAGGATGTGGAGAAAGGGGAACCCTCTTACACTGTTGGTGGGAATGCAAGTTGGTGCAGCCAATTTGGAAAACAGTGTGGAGATTCCTCAAGAATTTAAAAATAGAGCTTCCCTATGACCCTGCCATTGCACTACTGGATATTTACCCCAAAGATACAGATGTAGTGAAAAGAAGGGCCATCTCTACCCCAATGTTTATAGCAGCAATGGCCGTGGTCGCCAAACTGTGGAAAGAACCAAGATGCCCTTCAATGGACGAATGGATAAGGAAGATGTGGTCCATATACACTATGGAGTATTATGCATCCATCAGAAAGTATGAATACCCAACTTTTGTAGCAACATGGATGGGACTGGAAGAGATTATGCTGAGTGAAATAAGTCAAGCAGAGAGAGTCAATTATCATATGGTTTCACTTATTTGTGGAGCATAAAAAATAACACGGGGGACATGGGGAGATGGAGAGGAGAAGGGAGTTAAGGGAAATTGGAGGGGGAGATGAACTATGAGAGACTATGGACTCTGAAAAACAACATGAGGGCTTTGATGGGGTGGGGTGGGATTTTGGGGGAGCCTGGTGGTGGGTATTATGGAGGGCACATATTGCATGGAGCACTGGGTGTGGTGCATAAACAATGAATTCTGTTACATTGAAAAGAAATTAAATTAAATAAAAAATAAATAAATAAAATTATTTTAAAAAATACACCCAGCACTAAACAAACTGAAGAAAGTAAGAAGAACAATTACATGTTACCCACCTGCCCTCTATCCCAAGGCTGCACATTCAGTGCCGCAGGAGATCTTAGCCAGAGACTTCCCCTGTGGGTGATTGTTAATGTGCAAGTGAGCACCTGGCTTCCCCAGATACGCAGGATGTTACCAATGACACCCACTTCATTCTCAACCCACCCAGAAAACTGACCTAGAAGCAGAATAATACTGGAGTCACTTCCTTTCCAAGAAATACTTTTTGGTGTCATCATGAAGATAGGAATGTGGAATTTAGATAGTCACAATAGTCCTTGGGGATGGGGCACTTGCTCTGTGATAGGCAATTTCCTGTGAGCTCTAAAATATTAATAACTTTAGTACTAAATCCTTAGATGGAATTTGTCCAGTTTACAGATAAGGGACCAAAGGCTTGCAAGGTGCATTTCCTTTCCTGAGGGAAAAGAGATACCCATAAACTTGTTTGACCACCTAAGGTCAGATCTGAGGTCAGTGGGGGGATTCGGGTGGAAGAACACACTTGACTCTGACACTGGACCACAGCTTTAATGTATAAATGTGTACAGAGCAAGACGGGCAACATCAATGATTGGGATCTAGTTACAAATGCAGAATCTCAGGGCCACCTTAGACATAACGAATTAGTAGTAACACTTCCCAAGTTATGACAGTCAAAAATTTCTCCAGATATTTTTAAGTGATTTGGAGGCAAAATCATCCCTGGTTGAGAACCATTAGCATATCTTGTTGCATTTCAATCAAAGCACATTGATTCATAATGATCCAGTTCAGAATTCTGGGTTGTTCACTCAACCTTTCCAAGTCACATTTCTACAAATGTAGAATGGGGCTCATTTTATGGTCCCCATAGAATGGATTTGGAAAAAATAAATGAGACAATGCCTATAAGATTATGAACTGAACCCAGTGCATCAAAAGGTCTAAATTGATCTTTTATAATACCAAAGGTTTTATAAGTGAAGGACTAAATGTCATCTTTTAACCTGTAAGAAAAACAGGACACTCTTAATTGATTTGTTAAAAAAATTATGAATCCAAGGGTTGTTGTGCTCATGGTCTTATAGCAAAAGAACACAATTTTGCCTGTTGGAGAAGGAAGACCAATTTTCTAGAGCTATGAGGAGGAGTTCTTTCACCAAAAGTCAATGTTTTACAGACCCAGAAATGGTGAAGACAGTTTTCTCAGTCTCAGGTTTGGAAATAACTTCCACTTAAGTTCTGTGGAAAGTTTCAATGTTGGAGCTCTGGAAGCCAGGCAAGTTCAGGGAAGAGTAATAAACACCGGATACACCTGAATTCTAACCTGTCTCTTGGGAACAGAGACTCTACAGGAAATAATTCCATTCTGTCCAGATAAGTTCCCATGGGGAGATGTGCTCACGTAATAATAATGGTAAATGTGTCTAATGAGCAGGTATAGGGATCAGATACAGCAAATATAGGAGCTGTAAATATCTCCTCAGCTGAAGCCCCTGGGAATGTTCAACCTTGAGGCGGAGGAGACAAAGTTTTTGCATTTCAATTTCCAAGTCTGCATAGGGACCCATGCTTCACTCCTTCCTACTCTCCTGTCTGGAAACAGTGCTTCAGTCCCTATCATCAACCATCCAGGGAGGAATTTGGACATCCACATGGAAAAATTCCTCCCAGAGACCCCATCCAGGTGAGTCTCAGAGTTCAGCAGTTATTATTATTATTATTATTATTATTATTATTATTATTTAGAGCTCAGCAGTTATTTCAGGAAAGGGTCAGAAAGAATGGAAATAGTGAGCTTTTACTTGAGGTCACTTGTCAGCCTAACCTGGGGCCACGAGACAATTGCATTTGTGTCTATTGGAGTGGTGAACACATTCACTTATAGTCAAATTATTTAATGTTAAAAAAGGAGTGAACTTAGCATGAAAATGCTTTAGTATGCACCCTATGTACAATGCACTCTAATATTTTCTATTGTGCTTTATTTATTCTCTTCTATTTTTAAAATTTTTAAATTTAAGTTCAGTTAACATCTAGTCTATTTTTAGTTTCAAAGGTAGAGTTCAGTGATTCATCATGTACACACAGCACCCAGTGATCATTACATCCTTGTATTCCTTAATGCCCACCACCCAGTAACCCCAACACCCAACTGACCTCCCCCAGCAACCCTCAGTTTGCTTCCTAGATTTCAGCATCTTTTATGATTTGTCTCTCTTTATGATTTTCTCTTACTTCATTTTTCCCTCCTTCCCCCTATGATCCTCTGTTTTGTTTCTTAAATTCTACATATGCGTGAAATCATATGATAATTGTCTTTCTCTGATTTATTTCTCTTAGCAAAATACCTTCTAGTTCTATCCATATCATCGTAAATGGTAAGAGTTCATGTTCCTTGATGGCTCAGTAGTATTCCATTGTGTGTGTGTGTGTGTGTGTGTGTGTGTGTGTGTGTGTGTGTGATGTAATATATATATTTCACACCTTTAGCCATTCACCTATTCATAAAAAACATATTTCTCTCCCACATCCTCCATTCCTGTGCTAGGAGCTCCCTGATTCCATTCTCTCTTTCATCACTGGCAGCTTCTGTGAGCACAGATTCTCTCATTCCTTCTTGAAATATGTATTTATTCCTGCTGTTCCCAACCAAACCATGTCTGGGGGTAAAGGGCAGGAGTCTGTATAACATGTATGTCTCAGGGCACTCACAGTCTAGCAGGGAAACATACATAGAATTAAATAAAAGTTACACAGTGATAATCCCCACATCTAAGTTACTGCAAGAGAAACTTGGAGCACTGGGTGTGGTGCATAAACAATGAATTCTGGAACACTGAAAATAAATTTTAAAAACAAAAATTAAAAAAAGAAAGTGTCCTTTTTTGTGGAAATGTTAAAAAATGAAAACAAACATCAATGAAGGAGATGACTCTTTGTATCCTAAAAGAGGTGATGGGATTATGAAGATAGACAGGAGGTGAATAATTCTTAGGAGACCAGTGGGTGACTCCAAGCAGATGGCAGCAGGTGCATGGAGGCTCTGAGTCTAGAGACTTCGTCTTCAGGTGAATCTACAACTCAAGTTCAGCGTTTGTGACATCGACTTGGACAAGGCAGTGGAAGTGGGAAGTTGGCAGGTTGGTTAGGGAAGGCAAGCCAAGAGTTGGAGTTATGGAATTTGGGGTTCAGTCTCCAATGGGGAGTCACCAAAAAGGGGTAAAGTTGGGGAGTTGGACAGTAACTTAAGTGCAATATAGAAACATCTCTCTGGGTAAATATGAATATTGGCTAGAGGATGCCAAACTCTGGTAGGTGGAGAGCCAAAAAGGAACTGAAAGAAGGTTGTGGAACTGGAGACCCATAGGTGGGGAATCTATGGGGACATTGGAGAGAAGGAAAATCTCAGCCAAATCTAATCAACAGTGATAAGCACTCATCATCAAGGGAGGGAACTATGCTAAGCTTTTTACAAATATTTCCTAAATCTGTCAACCACCTCAAGATGAGGACACCTCTAGTCCTACTATTTGGTGGGTGGGATTTAACATCTAGAACAGTTTGATTGGCCCTCCAAGTTCAAATAGCAAATATATATAGATCTTAAATTCAAAATCCAAGTTTATTATAATAAAGGTTTTGCATTTTATATCATTTAGAAAAGTTTTTTTTTTTTTAAGCAAATACTCTTTTAACATACCCCACTTTGTTGTACTGTGTATATTTCCTTTTGTGAATTGTGAGAGTGTTCCCTTTACTTGTTATTCTGGTGGGATGTTCAATGGGTCATATGTCTTGGTAATGTAAAATCCTCTCTACATTTTCTTTTGGATAAATTTTGTTTTGCTTCTTCATTATTCTGGGCATCTAGGAGCTGTAACTAGGGTTGGAATGTTGCCAGAACCAAGGACATCTTCTCCTCCTCACCATCTCTAGGGCCACTGAGCTTATTAGAACTTTCTCCCCACTTTACATTTTTTTAATTTAATTTAATTTTTTCAGTGTCCAAGACTCATTGTTTATGCACCACACACAGTGTTCCATGCAAGATGTGCCCTCCTTAATACCCACCACCAGGCTCACATATCCCTTCACCCCCCTCTCCTCTAAAACCCTGCTTGTTTCTCAGAGTCCAGTCTCTCATGTTTCATCTCTCCTTCCGATTTCCTATAATTCACTTCTTTCCTTCACTTAATATCCTTCATATTATTTCTTATGCCCCACAAGTAAGTGAAACCGTATGATAATTGACTTTTTCTGCTTGACTTATTTGACTCAGCATAACCTCCAGTCCTGTCCATGTTTATACAAAAGTTGGGTATTCATCCTTTCTGATGGAGGCATAATATTCCACTTTATATATGGACCATATCTTCTTTTTTTAAAAGATTTTATTTATTTATTTTACAGACGGAGATCACAAGTAGGCAGAGAAGCAGGCAGAGAGAGAGAGAGGAGGAAGCAGGCTCCCTGCTGAGCAGAGAGCCCAATGTGGGTCTCGATCCCAGGACCCTGGGATCATGACCCAAGCCAAAGGCAGAGGCTTTAACCCACTGAGCCACCCAGGTGCCCTGGACCATATCTTCTTTACCCATTCATCTGTTGAAGAGCATCTTGGCTCTTTCCACAATTTGGTGATTGTGACCATTGCTGCTATGAACATTGGGGTACAGATGGCCCTTCTTTTCACTCCATCTGTATCTTTGGGGTAAATACCCACTTTCCTTCCTCAAAATTTTGAAACTTTTTTAGTGTTTTTTTTTTTCTTTATTTTTTATTTGAGAGAGAGACAGCTAGAGGGAGATGGATAAAGAGAAATATCACAAGGGGAGGGGGTGGGAGGAGGAGAAGCAAGCTTCATTCTGAGCAGGGAGATTGATGTGGGGCTTGATCCCAGGACCCTGGGATCATGACCTGATCCGAAGGCAGACACTTAACCAACTGAGCCACATAGGTGCCCCTTTTATGTTTCTTTAAATACTGGACACAATATGATCCTATTGAAATGGAGACCATTGATCACATGCTTATAGGAGACTTAACTCCTGGAATTTGGATGCAGTTTGACATTTTTAGGGGAATGACAATCTAATGTGGACAGCTTGTTTTTATCAATGTTTGCCTAATTATTGTGGCTAGACATGAGAATAGTCTGGTGGTGATTTTTTTTTATTCTTTATTCTTTTTTTTCATTTATTTATTTGACAGAGTTCCCAAGCAGGCAGAGAGGCAGGCAGAGAGAGAGAGAGAGAGAGAGAGGTAAGCAGGCTCCCCACTGAGTAGAGAGCCCAACATGGGGCTCAATCCCAGGACCCCAGGATCACGACCTGAGCTGAAGGCAGAGGCCTTAAACCACTGAGCCACCCAGGCTCCCCCGCCTGGTGGTGATTTTTAAAACAATAATTGAACAAACAAAAAGCAGAATTGTAAAGGGGAGTGGGAGATACAGGCTTCCAGTTAAGGAGCAAATGAGTCACGGGAATAAAAGTCACAGCCTAGGTAATATAGTCATTGATATTATCACAGTGTTGTGTGGTGACAGATGGCAACTCCACATGTGGTGAGCATGGCATTATGTTTAAACTGTTGAGTTACTGTGTTGTACATCCAAAACTAATTTAATAATGTGCGTCAATCACACAGGATCTAAAAATTAACTTTAAAAAAAAAAACCTCAAGTGTTTTCTCAGAGTCTTTGCAATGGTTGTTCATTCTCATAGCCACATATTTTCCTAAATAACACTGTGTCTCCTGCTGTCTCCTCCTTGAGGTCTCTGTGTAAATGTGTGTTGGCCTATCCAAGCAACAGCTAAAAATTAACACCATCCACTCTTTCTTTTTATCCCACTTTGTTTCTCTTCATAGCACCTGTCGCCTTCTGACATTCTATTTGATCTTTTATTTGCATGTCTTCTCCATCACTGAACTATGAAGACACTTGTTTCTTGACACCTATACTCTTTGCCTGGAGGCTAGACATTACCCAAGCTTACCTCAAATGTGTGACAGAATTTCCAATTGAAAGTATAGAATACATGAATATATGTGGAAAATGTCAAGTGTGGGATGCACACTCATATTCAGGGCTGGCATTCTCTTGAGAGGGGACATGTTCCATATAAAACCTATAGATACTGACTTTGTGAATGTTAAAAAAATGTAGAATTTCCACGATATTTGTAATGTTCATTTTAGAGATAATAAGCCATGTTATTTTTTTGTTTCCTAGTAGTCACCTCCACTACATGGTACCAGGTAATGATACACAAATGTCAGAATTTCTTCTTCTTGGATTATCAGAGGAACCAGAATTACAGCTCCTTATATTTAGCCTTTTCCTGTCCATGTACCTGATCACTGTGTTTGGAAACCTTATCATCATCCTGGCCGTCAGCTCAGACTCCCACCTCCACACCCCCATGTACTTCTTCCTCACCAACCTGTCCTTTGTAGACATCTGTTTCATCTCCACCACCATCCCCAAGATGCTTCAGAACATCCAGACTCATAGCAAAGTCATAACCTACGGAGGTTGCATCACTCAGATATACTTTTTCCTGTTCTTGGCTGGATTGGACAATTTTCTCCTGGCTGTGATGGCCTATGACCGCTTTGTGGCCATCTGTCACCCCCTGCACTACATGGTCATCATGAAACCCACCTACTGTGTACTGCTGGTTCTGATGTCCTGGATGATGAGTGCCCTGAATTCCTTATTACAAAGTTTAATGGTGTTGTGGCTGTCCTTCTGTAGATTGATGGAAATCTCCCACTTTTTCTGTGAAATCAGTCAAGTGGTCCAACTTGCTTGTTCTGACAAGTTTCTTAATGACATGGTGATGCATTTTGCAGCTGGCTTGTTAGGTAGTGCTTCCCTAGCTGGGATCCTTTACTCTTACTCCAAGATAGTATCTTCAATACATAGAATCTCATCAGTTCAGGGCAAGTACAAAGCTTTTTCGACCTGTGCATCTCACCTTTTAGTTGTCTGCTTATTTTATTGTACAATCCTAGGAGTGTACCTTAGCTCTGCTTCTCTCCAAAGCTCCCACTCAAGCACAGTAGCCTCAGTGATGTATACTGTGGTCACACCTATGCTAAACCCCTTCATCTACAGCCTGAGGAACAAAGACATAAAGATGGCTCTGAAAAGAATCATTGGGGTTCCAGTGATGTAAAAAGTGCACATGATTGCAGGGTTCACAGCCTTGGAAGCAGGAACTGCTGTTCTTCCATTGGACTATGGAAGTAGAATCTGTTCCTTCTATTTATTTCCTAGAATTTTCATTTATTTGAATTTAATTAATTTTCTCCACATACTTAAGTAACTCACTTTATTAATCTTCTGCTTTGTCTGTTACACAATTTCCCCTTTGTCCATTTTCTGCTGTTCCTAATATTTTCCCCCTCTTTGGACCACAAATGACTGAAAATTTCTTTATTTTATAAGGGACATGTTGGATTTCTTAAAGTAATTTCACTTCAAATGACATATATCTTGTCAAGTAAATTTTCCCTAGAGTTACCCAAAGAATCATGAGTTGCATTCTTCATATGGGAGAATCTACAGTTGGTCACCAAGACCTTTACAGAACTTCATTGTAGAGAATAATAATAATAATAATAATAATAATAAATTCCAGTTTTCACCTAGGGTTTGTCAATCTTTTTACATCGCTACTGTAACTCCTTTTTGTTATAATATGTACTCTAATACTGTTCCCTTTAATTCTTAGGCTATTGACAGGGATGCTCAGGCAGGAAAGCCTGGGCACTTACCTGAACCTCTGTGCTTGTGGAATTCCCATAGACTCATCCCTGACTAGAGCCTTTGCTGTGGCTGCACCAGCCCTTGGGTTCTTGTGATTGCAAGACATGCCTCAACAACACCCATCAGAGAACTCTAACAAAACAAGGTTTAATACTCACAGGTACTGGAGGATAGAGGCAGAAAAGCCTGGGGGGTGGAGAGGGAGAGCAGAGTTTCAGAGAGAAAGGCCAGAACTGGGCCCCTACCTTTAGGGTCCCTGAGAGGGTGGCTAGTAGTTTGTAGGTTCACTATTTATGATTTTATTATTATTATTTCTTTCTTTTCTAAAAAAATTTGTTCTTTTTTTTTTCAGTGTTCCAAGATTCATTGTTTATGCACCACACCCACTGTACCATGCAATACATGCCCTCCTTAATACTCACCACCAGGCTCACCCAACACCCCACTTTACTCCCCTCCAAAACCCTCAGCTTGTTTCTCAGAGTCCACAGTCTCTCATTTTTTAATTTTTAATTTTTATGTTAGTCGCCATTCAACACATCAATTGTTTCTGATGTAGCATTCCATGATTCATTGTTTGTATATAACACCAGGGCTCCATGAAATATGTGCCCTCCTTAATATCCTTCAGCAGGCTTACCCATCCCCTGCCTCAGCCATCAGTTTGATTTCTGGAGTCCATAGTCTCTCATGATTTGTCTTCCCCTCTGATTTCCCTCCCTTCATTTTTCCCTTTCTATTTATGATTTTAAAACAGAAGTGTAAAATTCTGGCATGGAAATGGAAAGTGGGGTCAGGCATATATCAGTTGAGGTTACCCAGGGCTTTCTGAGGAGGTACTTCATGGCTGGAACCACCTGAGAGCTTATCTGGTAATAGTGTCACACACCTGACAATATATTTATTCAACATGGCTGTCCTTGAAATGGATGCCTCAGAAATCAAGCTTAATGTCAGGCATTTAGTTTACAAATATGTTACCAGGTTTTATTGCTAGTCTTGTTTTATTCTGTTATTCACCTATGTGTCCAGGAAGCCCAGCATAGCCACTGGCAAAACCTGTTAGCATATATGTGTCTCCCAGCGGACTCTACATGGAAAAACAAATTTGAATAAATAGAGTGATCTTGTATGTTTTCAGTGTCAGAGATGACCATAAATAGGAGGGGACTTTTTATTTGGGTTAATGGCCAGTATTTTAATTATTGGATCATATGTTACTTCTATTTTCAGTTTTTTGAGGAATCTCTATACTGTTTCCCACAGTGGCTGCTACAGTTTGTATTCCCGCCAACAGTGTGCATCAATTTTTCTTACTCTACATCCCCAGTAACACTTATTATTCCTTGTGGTTTTGACTTTAGCTATTCTGACAGGTGTGAGGTGATATCTCATTGTGTTTTTGAAAGCATTTCCCTGATGATGTGTGATGTTTCATGTGTCCATTTGCCATTTGTGTGTCTTCCTCAGAGAAATGTTTTTATGTCTTCTGGCCATTTTAAAATTTAATTATCTTTGTGTGTGTGTGTGTGTGTGTGTGTGTGTGTGTGCATGTATGTGTGGTTGAGTTGTGTAAATTCTTTTTACATTTTGGATATTAACCACTTATTGGATATATCACTTAGAAATATCTTTACCCATTCAGTAGGTGGTCTTTTTGTTTGTTGATTATTTCCTTCATTGTGGAAAAGCTTTTTATTTTGATGTAGCCATTTAAAATGTGGATGGTTATAGAAGGTACAGTGTTAAGTAAAATCCGTCAGTCAGAGAAAAACAAATACTGTATGATTTCACTCATATGTAGAATTTAGGAAACAAGAACAACAAGTAAAAAAATAGACAAACAAAAGACCAGACTTCAATATGGAGAACAAAGTGGTGGTTGCCAGAGGGGAAATGGGTGGAGGGATGGGTGAAATAAGTGATAAAGATAGAGAGAACACTTATCGTCTTGAGTGCTGAGTAATGTAGAGAATTGCTGAATCACTGTACTGCACACCTGAAGCTAATAAAAAGCTGTATGTGAGTTATGATGGAATTAAAATAACAAAAACTTAAGAAATAAAAGGGTGCAACATTTCAAACTACCCATTTTATTACTATCCAAAATATTTCTTTTTTCATGCTGTGCGTGTATTTGTGGAAGCACGGAAAATTAACGTCCACAACTGAGGGGGTTTATTCATTCAGGTGAAGAATTGCTTAGTGTCTTCTATGTTTTATCACAGAGTTATTTTCCTGTTTCTACTTGAAAACTTTCAGTGCTACCTGCTAGTATGACTTTCTCCATTGTTCTATGAGGTAACTCCCTATTTCTAATATTTCTGAGAAATGCTAAGCGATGGAGGATGAACAATATAAGTATCATTGTGTACCTCCTTCATCCTCAGAAATCTCTTCCCATTGCAGATCCAGGAGACTCCTCACATAAGAGCTGGGTATGCTGCTGGTCTTATGGTTCAGAGTCACCTGTTCTTCTGCACAAATGTGCATGTCTTTCATACTCTCAGAATGACCTGAAAGGGAGCACACATACAAGCACTTGTTCATAAAGTCATCGGATATAAGCTTGAATAACAGTATGATCATGCCTATTCTCCTTAATCTCAGAGCATATGCCACAAATAAAATTCAGCACATGTTCTAATTGCTTCAGGTCTGTTTGCTTGGATTATTGTGTCAGTCAGCTCTTGCTCTATAACAGGCTGTTCTTGTCAAATGGGAAATCATAATACCTTTATAATCAAATGGAATTATATGCTGGGGTGTGTTTCTGATCTCTCTGCTGGGTCCCCATGGGTCCTGAGTGTGAATTCCTATGTTGTGTTTCTTTTTTTAAAATTTTTTATTTGAGATAGAGAGAGCAAGAACAAGAGAGAGAGGTAGAGAGAGCGTGCACACGTGCAAGAGAGAGCATTAGCAGAGGAGAAGAGAAGAGAAGCAGGATCTCCACTGAGCAGGGAACCTGACATAGGGTTCAGCCCTAGGAACCTGGGATCATGATCTGAGCCAAAATCAAGAGTCAGATGTTCAAATAACTGAAGAACCCAGGTACCCCTCTACATATTTTTCTAAGACTCATCCATAATGTTCTTCTGTCTTCAGCCAATATGGCCTCTTATTACTACACTTGCATATGTAGGTTAATCTTGTATTCACAGAAAAAAATGATTTGTCATGTGAATTACTTAAATTTAATTCCATTGTTCATATATCCATAATTAACACCTGGCTTTCTCCCTCATGGAACTGTATCTCTCATCCTTTTTATGTGAGAGTCAGCTACCTGTGCTCTAGATCCTATCCACAACAATGTACATTTAGATCTGTTCCATTGAATCAATTACTGGAGTATAACTACACATAATAACTTGCATATTTGAAGTGTACACATTGGTGAATTAAAGGAGACACAAAAATTAAGAGAACATGTTGCAAGTTTCTATTTGTGTGTGGTTTAAGACTGTATATGTTTTTTTTAATTTATTTTCAGTGTAACAGAATTCATTGTTTATGCACCACACCCAATGCCCCATGCAATACCTGCCCTCCATAATACCCACCACCTCTCTCCCCCAACCTCTCATCCCCCGCCCCTTCAAAACCCTCAGATTGTTTTTCAGAGTACATGGTCTCTCATGGTTCATCTCCCCTTCCAATTTCCCTCAACTCCCTTCTCCTCACCATCTCCCCATGTCCTCCATATTGTTTGTTATGCTCCACAAATAAGTGAAACCATATGATAATTGACTGTCTCTGCTTGACTTATTTCACTCAGCATAATGTCTTCCAGTCTGATCCATGTTACTACAAAAGTTGGGTATTCATCCTTTCTGATGACATAATACTCCATAGTGTATATGGACCATATCTTCCTTATCCATTCATCTGTTGAAGGGCATCTTGGTTCTTTCCACAGTTTGGTGACTGTGGCCATTGCTGCTATAAACATTGGGGTAGAGATGGCCCTTCTTTTCACTCCATCTGTATCTTTGGGGTAAATACCCAGTAGTGCAATTGCAGGGTCATAGGGAAGCTCTATTTTTAATTTCTTGAGGAATCTCCACACTGTTCTCCAAAGTGGCTGCACCAACTTGCATTCCCACCAACAGTGGAAGAGGGTTCCCTTTCTCCACATCCTCTCCAACACATGTTGTTTCCTGTCTTGCTAATTTTGGCCATTCTAAATGGTGTAAGGTGGTATCTCAATGTGGTTTTAATTTTAATTTCCCTGATGGCTAGTGATGATGAACATTTTTTCATGTGTCTGATAGCCATTTGTATGTCTTCATTGGAGAAGTGTCTGTTCGTGTCTTCTGCCCATTTTTTGATATGATTATCTGTTTTGTGTGTGTTGAGCTTAAGAAGTTCTTTGTAGATCCTGGATATCAACCTTTTGTCTGTACTGTCATTTGCGAATATCTTCTCCCATTCCGTGGGTTGCCTCATTGTTTTGTTGACTGTGTCCTTTGCTGTGCAGAAGCTTTTGATCTTGATGAAGTCCCAAAAGTTCATTTTTGCTTTTATTTCCTTTGCCTTTGGAGACATATCTTGAAAGAAGTTGCTGTGGCTGATATTGAAGAGGTTGCTACCTATGTTCTCCTCTAGGATTCTGAAGGATTCCTGTCTCACGTTGAGGTCTTTTATCCATTTTGAGTTTATCTTTGTATACGGTGTAAGAGAATGGTCGAGTTTCATTCTTCTACATATAGCTGTCCAATTTTCCCAGTACCATTTATTGAAGAGACTGTCTTTTTTCCACTGTATATTTTTTCCTGTTTTGTCGAAGATTATTTGACCATAGAGTTGAGGGTCCATAGCTGGGCTCTCTACTCTGTTCCACTGGTCTATGTGTCTGTTTTTATGCCAGTACCATGTTGTCTTGGTGATCACAGCTTTGTAGTAAAGCTTGAAATCAGGTAACGTGATGCCCCTGTTGGGTCCGTTATCAAAGGAACAAGACTGAGACAAAGTTATGCAAAGCCTTATTCTATGCCAAGCATTAGAAGTTAGACTGACCGGCCAGGGGAATGAGGTTGAGACAAAGTGAAAGTTATGTAAAGCTTTATTCTATGCTAAGCATTAGAAGTCAGACTGACCAACCAGGGCCGCCTCTAAAGAGAGTGGTGCCCCTTGGTCTTACAGGCTAGTTTTTATAGGGCACAATCGCAAACATCTACATATGTGGCTTTGGCTGATTGGATGTCTTTTACCTGTGTGTTTTAGTAACGGTTACCTGGAACCGATACTAGTAACTGCTGTGGCATTTATTAAACAACAAAATGGCCTTGTTTTAGGTATGTGTTTTAGTAATAGTTACCTAGAACCGATATAAACAAAATGGCCTTGTTTTAGGTGTGTGTTTTAGCAACAGTTACCTGGAACTGATATCAATAACTGTTGAGGCATTTATTAAACAACAGAATGTCTACCTAGGCAACATGGAGTCACTATGGCTAAGTAGGCCCAGGCAGGCCCTAGGGGTTTAACATGTTTTAACGTGGAATCGACCCCAACATCCCCCCCTTTTCTTTGGAGATCAGTCAATTCTTTGACTTTTTAAAGAATCAGTTAGTGCTGAAATTAGGATGGGATCCGCAGGTTTTGTCCGTTTTATTCCTGCAGTAAGATGTTGGAATCCCTCGGGTCTTCTATAGGATGACAGTAAATGGTCCTTTCCAATGAAACTTCAAGTTTTTCACTTGGTGGCGGTGTATCCAAACCAAGTCTTTGGGTTGGTAAGGTTGAGGTTTTACCTCCGTTTCCATCTCGTTGTAGGCAGTTCAGATCCCTGCATGGGTTCTTTTTAAGACAGACTGTAGTGCCTGTAGTGACTGGAATACAGACTGATCAGTCATTTTTGTTAGGGTAACCTTTTGTAGCCATGGGCAGAGTGGAGGGGGTCTCCAGAACATTATTTTAAATGGGATAACCTTGTTTAAGTAGGGTGTACATCACGCCCTAAGGAGCATGAAGGGAAGGAGATCCACCCATCCACTGCCAGTTTTCAGAATTAACTTTGTCAAGGTTTTTTTAAGAGTCCGGTTTATTTTCTCTACTTGTCCAGAACTCTGGGGCTGGTAGGCACAGTGCAGTTTTTAATTAGTGTCCACAGCCTTGGGCAATGCCTGTGAGACTGAACTCACAAGTGTAGGGCCGTTGTTTGACCCAATCGCAAAAGGCAACCCAAACCTAGGAATTATTTTTTTAGTAGCTTTTGGCTATTATTTCTGCCATTTTATGTTTGGCAGAAAAAGGTTTTACTCAGTCTAAAAAGGTATCTACAAAAACAAAAACTAAAAATTTATTTTTGTAAAATTTACTTCCCAATAAATCCTGGGTTTTTTTACCTCTTTTTTTTTTTCCATCCTAGTTTTCCCACTTCTACTGCCTGACATTGAGCACATCTATCAACCACATCCTGAGCCATACGCCCTAATTTAGATATCTGAAATTGCTTGCCCATGAGTTCCTTAAGTTTGTGTGTCCCTAAATGAGTGCCTTAATATATTTGGTTTACTTTTTTTTTTTTTTTTTTTTTTTTAGTCTTTGAGGAAGAATTAACTTTTTGTCCGGGTCTTAGCCCAATCCCCTTTATAGTCTAATTTAGTCCACTTTTGTAAATATTTTAAATCTTTCTCTGAATAATCTGTTTTTTTTTTTTTCCTTTGGTAGGACTGGAGCCAGGAGTGTAACCAGTTCTTGAGCCATTTCCCTGGCTGCTTGCTTTGCTGTTTGATCTGTTAATTGGTTTCCTTTTGAACCAGATGAGTCCCCTTTTCATGTCCTGGGCAATGCATAACGGCCACCTCTTTTGGGTCCCAAATAGTATGGAGGAGAGCCAGTATTTCTTCTTTGTTTTTAGGTTTTTTTTTTCCTTCTGCTGTTAATAGGCCCCTTTCTTTATAAATAGCCCCATGTATATGGAAAGTAGCAAAGACATACTTGCTGTTCCTATAGATGTGTGGCAGGGCCACTTTTTAGAGTTCCTGCTCAGGAGAAACCATCGCAGTGCCCGAATACTTCTTTTTATCCGCCATGTAGCTACCCCCATCTGTGAACAGAGACATCGCCACATCCGGGAAGGGAGTGTCTCTGAGATCCAGACTTATTCCTGTGACCTGGGTTAGGACATCCCCGCAGTTGTGTGGGTCGGGCGGAGGCATCGGTTGGTTACCTGTTTCCTGGACTCAGACAGAGAACTCACTCCTTCTTGGAGATCAATGTCTAAATAAGTGGCTTGTCCCCCTCAAGCATGACTCATAGTCCTCAGTGGCTATTAGCAAGTACTGTGGTCAGTCTGCTCCTCTGGCAGCAACGTGGCTGGATTTAGCACCGCTGGGGACCAGAAAGTTACTTTCAGTTCATTGAGGAGGAGGGCCTGATACCCCATCACTCAAGCATTTGTTCTTGTCCAGGTGAGCTGGCCTTGGAACACTTTCTGTAGATTGGACCACTCAAAAACAAAGATGGGCTGAGATATCTTGTATTCTTGAGATCTAAGACAGTATGCATGGTTCTTTTGGGGCCCAGGAAGGAGAGTAGGGTATAGGGGTTAGGCACCATTGGGTGGATATTTTCTACCCATTTGTTAACTTCCCGCAAGTCCTGAATGGGTCGGTACTCCCCAGTTTCGGCCTTTTGAAGGGAAGCAAAGGTGTGTTCTATGGAGATCCCTTCCTTTGCTTCCCAGGGGAGGAAGTACTGCCGGATGCGAACAGCCGTAGGCCAAATTTAAAGTCCTTTTTGTTGTTTGTTTATGTCTTTTTGTGTAATTTTCTCTTGTACCCAGACTTCCTCTTCAGATGGTTTTCTCATAGGCTCTAGTAATGATGAAAATTTGGCTCCTGTGTCCATCAAAAAATCAGTTGATTTCCCCTCCACCTCAATTTTTACTCAAGATTAGGGGAGGGGCTCTGAACCATGGCCCCTTCAGTCTCTGGTGGCCAGCATTGCCATCTTCTTTTTGGGGCAGTCCTTGGCCCAGTGTCCTCTTTCTTTTCAGTAAGCACACTGATCTGAAGCTAAGGCTTCCCATCAGTTTTTTTCTGTACTTAGGCTTTTCTTTCTATTGACCATCTTTTACCTGCCTTTTTCCTTTCCATTGACCTCTTTTTTTTTTGTTTCCTCCCCGCCTCATGTAATTCCAAAACTTTAACCATTTTTCTAGTCTGTTTTTTATCTTTTTGTGTATCTCTGTTGTGAAACATCTTTTCTGCTATTCCCACAAACTCAGTCAAATTCTTCCCTTTAAATCCTTCAATTTTCTGAAGTTTTTCCCTTATATCTGGGGCTGACTGACTAGCAAAGGCAAGATTTATTGCCCTCTGATTTTCGGGCGTCTCAGGGTCGAGATCGGGCTATACATTTTATAGGCTTCTGTAAGCCTTTCTAGAAAAGCCACTGGAGACTCATCCTTATTCTGAGTCACTGCAATAATTTTAGATAAATTTATGGGTCTCCTTGCAGTCGCACGGAGGCCTCCCAGCAGAGCCTGGCAGTAAATGTAGACTCTCCTTACCTTTATCAGAGTTTGGGTTCCAGTCACGGGGTTCCTTTGGGCAGTAGTTCTTCATTCGCTGGGGATTGAGGTCCCATGTTACTAATTCTGGTTTAGTTTGAATGTAGTTTTAGTTAGTTCTGGAAATTTTTATCCATTTCAGTTTCAGGATTTCAACATATCAAAGACCTGTATTTGTCCTGGAAGTCTCCCATATGAATTTTTTTTAAGGCAGAATTTATTTTATAAGAGAATTAAAATAATTATAAGTGACAGAAATTCAGAATAGATATGGTTTTACAGTTTAACCGGCAAGAAAATCAGGTTACTTCTGTGACACATAACATTTCAATAATT